>NW_017731756.1:1161345-1177921 GCF_001890085.2 Hipposideros armiger | reverse complement strand
AGTGAAGCAATGTCCTCCACAACTAGACTGAAGAACAAAAAGGACAGCAACTTGTCTGTTCCCCTTCCCCCAATTCCCCAGCACTGTTCCCATCCTCCAATTCCCCAATACAAATATTTTTTTTAAAAAAAGAGGTCCCCCTCACTTCCATCCCAAGAACTTTCTCTCTGCTTGCCCTGCTTATTTGTTTCCTCATGGAGTCAAATTTTTCTGAAGTTACATTCTATTGTATCTTTGTATTAAGGCTTCTCTCTACACTAGAAGGTAGGCTTGGCAAAGCAAAGTACTGCTGTGTCACTATACCAAGGACAGTGCCTGCCATGCAGCAGAGGCTCAGGAAAGAGCTGTTGAATGAATGTATATTAAATCCAATGTGAAATCCTACCTTCTTCTTTTTCCTGTGCATGGAGTTTAAGGAAGATGGAATTGGAAATATAGCAACATGGACATTTTAAGAGAAAAGATTTGGTAATGGTCTGTAGTGGTGAAAACCGTGACCTCTCAGTTCTTATTTGCACTCTAGATTTGTGTGTCTTTCTTTCAATCTTAAGAAAGTGCTTTATATCAGGATGAAAGTGTTGTTGGCAGAATTATCTCCCTATTATTTTCAGGAGACTAATACCTTATTTCAGTATTTGGGCTCACCTTTTAGTTGCTTATATCTAGCCATTGAATGGTATCATTTAATGGGATCAATCTTAAGGGATATAGAAATACCACAGCTCAGCTTAGTTTCCAAGCACCCTGGACCTCGCTGGCATTAGTACTGACAATGTAACTGTGGCTATTACTGCTCTACTACTGATTCCAACAGGGCTCCCAAGCCAAGGCAACTTCCTGCCATGTGTAGAGCACAGTCTGGTTTACCAGCTGGTGAGGTGACTTGAGATGACATGAGCTCACTAGGTGGCACAGCTGTGGCTACCAATGAAGTGCATCTCCCTATGCAAGGGTCATTACCACCCACCCATTTTCCAGTGATTCAATTTGTCAGAAATGGAAAACAAAGTTCTCCTGGTTAGTTAAGTGTGTTATCTATGTGCACAGAGAACTTGAGGAGGACCTGGGCAGAGGGCAAGGGCCTTCAGCTTTGCCAGCATGTGTCTGTTATACCATGTGGCCAAACAGAGTGTGTGACATCCCCGGGTACCCAGCCTTTAAGAAATAACACATGTCTCTGCACCCAGAGACGGTAGCTTTGCTAACTAGAATTTTTTTGCCTGTTGATTAAGGCTTCTTAGGTGTTCAGGCAGCCCCATTCTCCCCAATGTGTGATTAGAACAACTGGTGACATTTTTTTGACACAAAGGATCCCATTCATTTATTGAGTGCCCACTATGTGCTGGAGAGGACGCTGGGACTGAGGACACCTTGTGTTGTAGGAGTCCCTTATATACCATCTGATGAATGCCCGCCCTCCTGCCAAGATCCAGGACAAAGCTTTTTCCTTAGCTTTGATTATACAATAGGGTTAACAACCTTTGGGCAATGCTTTGTGACTACCTTAGGACAGACAATGATGAAAAATTAAGTCTGGTCTCAATTGTTTGCATTAACAGAGGCCAAGGAGTTATTGGGATTCTGGAACCCCAAAAGCCATTTTGAAAGTTTCTCTTAAGTCACTAGACTATATTAGAGTGAACCACCTGAAATTACCTATATTTGACTATGTTTATGCTATATATAAACAGCAATTTCATATTTTCCACTACAGTATTTCTTCTATTATCAATCCTTTACCTGGGTAGCTCACAAAGAATGAAACAGAGATTGTTTCCTCCTTAGCCCTTGCCTCTGATGAGGACAAGTGGCCAGTAAATAGTGTGGTGTTTGGGTTGACATAACCCCGGGAAAATGACATATGCAAAAGGGAACATTTACTCATTCTACCCCTAACTTTTACCTGTGCTTTTCAACGTACCTTCTCCAGTTGTCTTTACACAGGCAAACGTATCAGTCTGAGGCAAGGGACAAAGAGTCTAGTTTTAGTCCTTCCTTCTAATTACAAGTTACACAGCACGATGCCTGGGCATTCTAGGTATGCAACCTATGTCAGCTGTCATGGGTATCATAATCATTATTAGCTATATGGCTTTGGGCAAGTCACTTAACCTTTCTAAGCCTCAATTTCCTTATTTAGAAAATAGGGAAACCACGCATGAAAATGCTTTGTAAAGTGCTATAGAAATGTAAGCCTGAGGTTAAATGACTGGACATCAGTTAATCTTTCTTTGCTTTATTTTTTAAGAAAATAATAATTGGGGATTGAATATAGTCTTGCCCACAATATGTAAATATGTAAATATACCCACAATATGGTAGGTTGTGATGGTGGCGGGGCTCTCAGCGGCAGGGGCTGGCCCTTTGTTTTCTAATTGAGCTAATGTGCTAAGTGAGCTTAATGTAAGTTAATTAATGATGCTATTAACTAGGGTGGAATTACCTAGGCAGAGCCTAAAACAGCATCAAAGGAGTGAGCAGGCAGGTGTCTCTGGGATAATTGAGAAAACCAGGGCCAGGAGGAAAGCTGCTAAGAGGCGTGCAGACAGGACACTGAGCAGGCTGAGGAGGGAACCCACCTGAGGGGCTGAGCCGTTTAATCTTTGGGCTGCCTTTTAAAACGCCATCCTGTTTATAGCTACTGTGTTTGAATTTCAAATTTTCTTGAGTCTTTGAAGCTGGGCTCCTGGGCATTTCCTTGTGAATGGATTCCATTTTTCGGAAACCACGAAACTTATCCACCTGAACCCGGGAAGGAGACTCAGGTGACCTGGCTTCTGTCTGTGGTCCTTTGAGACTTACAGTGCTTTGGACAAGAAGATGCTCCCCAGTGAAAAGAGTCAACATGGTTTTGTACCCTGTGAAATGGGGAGCGGGGTGTAAGACCAGGCCTGTCTTCACTTCCCCAGCAAACACTGGGCTGCTGCCTATGGTAGGCGCTGTGCTAGGTTCAGAGACACAGTGACGCTTTAGAAAGAAAGGGGAGCCCCTGACACTTCTGAGTTTGGCAAATACTGGGATGCCCCAAAGTGTATACACATGACTTGTATTCATCTTTTGTTATTGGTGTATACTGAGTATTACAATTTTAGTACAGTTTTTTTCTTTCTTAAAATGTGTATACATTTTTTGGGCACCTTCTGTATGTGTCGTCAACAAAATGAAAACCCTGTTTACTTTCAGAAACCGGGTAGTGCCCACAGAGTGAAAAATCAAACATTTCAGGGAAATTTTATTTACTTTTTTCTCCCAAAGACATGTGCTTCCAGGATTACTTTCCAAAAGTGCCGTCACAAGTTAATAGAGTACAGCCTTAAGGGTGGGGAGAGAGTAGAGCAGAGACCTCAGCCGATCGTCACCAGGGCCCCCAATCTTCTCCTCCGGTGATGAAGGGCACTTGGGGGACATCCTCAGGACAAATGCAAATTTCCCAACTTTGATGAGTAACTCTCTTTTTTGGTGGACTCTGTCAAAATGTAACTTTAAAGGTTGTACGTGGCTGTGGCTTAGAAATCTCAGAATGCCAAGTCGGGCGAGAAATATTCTCTACCTTAATTACTTGAATTGATTCCTTTTCTCTTTTAGTCCATTATGGCTTTTTACCTCTTTAATGTTTTGAATTGGCTGCAGCTTCACTCTTGGCTAGACCTGTCTCAGACGTGAAAGTTCAGAACCATGGTGCAGCAGCCAGTTGGAGAGGAGAGGAAGTGGGGCCTGGTCTTTCTATGCTCCCCCCCTCGCTCGCTTCTTCATTCCTGTCATCTCATATCCCAGTGTCCCATTTACTCTGTCCAATTATCCTGACTGACAGGGTTTCTGCTCTGCTGATTTGTCACCTCACTCCCCACCCATTATTCCTTTAACTGTCCCTCTCAAACCCTCACCTGCTGTCCTCTCGGCCCTAACACCTGTAGCCTCTGCAATGCGGGAGCGATTGCTGCAGGATGCTGGGAAAACAGAGCCAGGTCTTGTGCAGGAGCCCAAACTACTCCGTGACCTGTCAGAGCTTTGAGAGGTACCTCTTGGCTGGAAATGAAATCTCAATCATCAGAAATACATACCCAGCCCCTCACTCTCTGTCCCCCCAACATAGGGGTCATGACCTCGGGTCTCAGACTTGACTCAGAACTGTACTTGAAAGGTCTCTTAAAGGGCACAGTGGGAACTCAGGGGTGGGGCCCAGGTACGGAGCTCAGCTCAAGTCCCAGCTGCTGCTTGTCTTCCTGTGACCAGGCTCTGGGGCAAACTTGAGAAACACACTTTCATGCTCTCTGGAGACACCCATTGTCCCAGTGGCCAAATCTTAAATCCTGCTAAGCACATACTGAATTGTCTCACTAACCGAATAGAAAAATAGGGTTTCTTATGTTTTCCTGAAAACAAAGGAACAATCTCAGGTCTTAGAACTGGTAGCACAGACGTATAGTAATCGGGAAAGCTTGTTCAAACGCAACCCAAATATGACACGCATTTCAAAAATGTACTCAGGCTGTTTTGCAGCCCATGACACCTCAGTCTCACATGTAGCCGAAGAGTTTAGAAAACCAAAGAAAAGGAACCAAGGCTTACCTGGACCCCGATGGAAAGTCAGTTTCTAATCCAAGCAGAAGATGGTCTGTGAAGAAAGCCAGGCACGGTCCTGTGTTGGGCCACCAGGTTTCACAGGTGGCCACTCGGCAGTGCTCTCAGAAGCAGATGCTGGAGCCCGGCAGAGCTGCCTGGGGTGAGGCACCTCTCTGCTGTCAGCCCCACTTTCCTTCTGTTCCAAAGGGTTTCCCGGGAACTCTTCCTTGACTGCTTGCTCCCTCCTGTCTGCGAGTTCCGAAACTCAGTCCTTACAGAGGGGCTTTCCCTCGCTGCAGACTCACCTGCACCATCTAGAGGCCTCTCCCAGCACTGGCTATGCTGGTGTCTTGCTCTGCAGGTTAGCCCCCTCTGCAGCCTGCCGGGGACGGGGACGCACACACCTGGCTTTTGACTTCCTGCCCTGAAAGACACCAGTTGGAATCTGTAAAATCATTGATTTGTTTTTGTTGAGGGGAAGCCTTGCTTCTATCAGAACAACCAGAGCCTTTGGGCACTGGAGTGCTTAAAAAGCTAAATTAGCATTAAAATACTATTAATCAAAATGTGTTCCCCCAAAACCCCCCACTGAGATGGCCACAGGCTTATTACATCCATTCAACTTTGAAACTTGCTGGCATGTTCCTGCCCTCCCTTCTGCCCAACCCCCCACATCTACTGCAGGCTTTGAGTCACTATATATCCCCCACATAACACCAGATAACCATGTACCAGGGGTGCCAAAAAAATCTATACAACTGGACACTTTGGTTAATGTTGCTCAAGCAATAGTTCGCCATAATCAGAAGTGTCTTGACACTGATGGTAACCATTTTGAGCACTTTTTGTTAATTGCAGAAGTCAAACGTGACTTGTATTCATCTTTTGTTATCGGTATATATTGGTATTACAATTTTAATACAATTTTCCTTTCTAAAAATGTGTATACCTTTTTTGGGCACCCTATGTATACTCTGTGTAACTCCAAACCACCATATATACCCTACATAACTCCACATAACCACATACACTCCATTTAACTCCAGATAACTATATACATATCTCATATAACTAGATAATCAGGAAGATATTTGAAACACAAACATTTTGAAAGGATGTTGCCTTTCACTATTAGTTGATTCTTTCTCAAAAGTTAAATGATTAGAAAAAAACCCAACCTTTAAAAGAATGTAATTTCTCCTGCCCCATTCTCCCCCAACCACACCTTCGACACGGGGAGGAGCGGAACTGCTCCTCTAGCTAGATTTCTATCTTCCTTTCCATCTTGTCCTTTCTGCCCTGGATACATACAGTGTAATGAACCATGAGTAAGTAAACAGCTTAATAGAGAAATAAACACAAATGTGTGGTACTCAGGGTGAGGATCCTGAATTAAAGACTTTTTCTGCCTCTAGAAAGGTTGAGCAGAGCTTTATTTACCCAAATTAGTTGGCCAGTGTGGACAATTAACACAGATAATTTAAGCTCCCAAATGAGAATTTTAACCTGAATTTTCAGGCTTGATCATTTATATTGCCCATGCTCAGCCCAAACTGAGGCTTTGTGATAAATTAAAATTACCAAAATTATTAAATTCGGAACCTAGGAAATGAATAGAAAGTAAGTATTCTGGGCTAATTTTTCTATTGAATATAATTTTGACTTTTTGGCATATTCATTTTGACGAGTATGTTTTGAAGCTGGAGATTATTTTAGATGTAACTTTTTTTTCTATTGGAAATTAAATGGTGACTTTAAATTTACCAAAGAGTGATGACACTGATGTTGCCAGAAGATAGGAGAAAAAATTAGCATGGGTACAGAATATGGATGCTGTATTAGAAGCCAAAGACACTGTATTTTTCTTTTTGAAAAAATCCAGAACATCATGCCATTAAGAAAAGTTGTAGATGGTTATGCTTGAAATTTTCACAGTCATTGTATTCAAATAAAAATGAGTATACAAATTAATTCAGTTGATTACGAGAAAAAATGAAACAAGAGAGACTATTGCTTATCTTCATCATTTAAGGCTCCAGAGCTTTGAAGAGACCTGATTTTTTCCATTTTGTGCATTTCTTAAGAGACTGAGGCTGAAATAGCAAAAGGTTATCAATAACATTTAAAAATAAGAACATGAATCAAGAGTGCAGACTATGGTTGGATGAATGGGGTCTCTTGGGACTCTGGAGAATAGAGTGTAATTTAGAACACACGCTTCATACGCATAGCTGAGCCCTGACTTGCCTGCCTCCCATCCCCCCGGCCCTGCCCTTTCATGGAGTGTGCACAGATGCACAGCCCAACAGAGGGACCCAACAGAGGGACCCGGCAGAGGCCTGCAGCACGATAGGGTAGGCAGCCCCCAGATCTCAGCTTCACTGAGTCACAATTTTACAAATAGTCATAGAGATTCAATAGGAAGCCCATACCTGTAGAAAACATTCACAGATTGGTAGGAATGATCTAGCAGATTCGATAATTTCCTGTGAGTAATACCAAGCCACATTCTGGTTCTCATTATTTAAAGTCTGTGTCTTGACTACAAATCTCATGTTGAGAGAGAGCAGGGAGAAAACCCTTGATACCCACTTCTGCCATCCAAATAGCATTCTTCTATATTGATGTGTTCATTCATCATTTATTCATTCACCAAGTGCTTATGGAGGACCTCTGGGAGCCAGGCACTATTTGAAGTGCTGGGATACCATAATGAGAAAGACAATCAAAACCTCTGGCCTCAAGAATCTTATACAGTTGATTTGTGAACAACGCAGGGGTTAGGGGTGCCACCCCCCCTCCCCCATGAAGTAAAAAATCTACAATATAACTTCGGACTCACCCAAAACTTAATGACAGTTGTCCTTCGCATCCACGGATTCAGCCAACTGCGGATCAAAAACAGTATTTAAAAACAGTAGCAAATCTGTGGTTGGGAGTGTGAAAATACTATTTTTGGAAATGGAGTTGGTTGCATCCGAGGATGTGAAACCCGTTGATGTGAAGGGACAACTGTATTTATTGAAAAAAATCTGCACATAAGTGGGCCCGCGCCGTTCAAACCCATATTGTTCAAGTGTCAACTGTACTTCTGTTTTCAAATAACTATGAAATATACTTTCTGGAGATGCCAATCAGACAAGGGGGTAGAGGACCTCTTGGCTATGTGAGTGTGGGGTGTCATCGGCTGGTGACAGATTCCTGCTATCTAATTATTGTCTGAAAAAGTGGTATCAGACCAAATACAGCAAATAAGGACACTCCTTTCTAGAAGCTGATCCTGGCGTTTAACTGCCTTTACCTAACAACTCACCATAGCAAGTTATGCTTCTGGTTCCCTCAAAGTTCCCGCCAAGAAATGCTATCGCTCAAATCATAGGCTAGCTTATGAGTATTTGATGCATTTTTTTTATACCCATGATGGGTGCTCAGTAACACTAAGTTATTCAGACTAAAAGGACCACAGCTCTGTCTATGGCTTGGAATTTGCCCCAGAACTGGAGCAGAACTGGAATTGTTTTCTGGGAAAACCCTGCCTCTGGCTTGGTGGAGTGAGGACTGCAGGCCCCTCAGGCCCGTCCTGGCCCAGCTCCTCCCATGTTCTAAGAGGATGTGCTGACCTTAGCTCTGCCAGTGGTCATGGCACCGGTTCCTGAGAACATGGGCCAGCTCGTTTTTAAAGTGTTACTTCAGATACCCCATTGTCCCCCACTTACCACATCTCCATAGGAAAGACAGGAAATACATTTATTTCAAGTCACATGATGTCGTCCTAAAAGTGTGGGCCCTGCACAGGGCCTTGGTTGGCCAACAGACACCCAGAGTAGCAGAACGGAGTTAGGTGATGATATAAAGGAGATGAGCCAGCAGATGGAGAATGAGGGCGTGTGAGGGTGGTGCTTTGGCTAATAAAAGGGGATCAGGATTGGTTGTTCTGAGAAGGAAGAAGGGAGTCTTGGAGAGTAAGAGGGAAGGAAAGGTGTTTGGGGTAAAACGAAGAGTTGTCCAAAGGCTCCGAGGGGAGAAGAGCCAGGTGTGCTGAGAGAAGCCGTTTTACCAGGGAAATGTGTGGCCGCAGAGCAGGGAGCGGCTCAGGAAGGGCAGTGGCGACCACAGGGCCAGGGGAAGAGGTTTGAATTTTATTTCAAGTATATCATGATTTAAAGGCGATGGAAACTTATTTTTGGAGAGGAACAGGCCTCTTTCCCTAGCAAAGTGAAGAAGGAGAGAGACTGAGTCTGGGCGAGCATTTGCATATTAGGTCCTTGCTTGGTCTTAAGTCAACTAGACCCAGGGAGATGAAACGCTAAGCGAGCCGTTGGCATGCCTGGGTAACCTGCCTCCCAGCAGAAAATAAGATGGGACAACCCAGGTCGAAGGCAGAGTAAATTAGCTGGGCTCCAACCGATTTTATCCCCTTGGAGAACAAGATTCTGCATTTAGTTATTTAACTAAACTTTGCCACACCCAACACCCTGCTGTTAATTAAAGAAAGAAAAGTCTTGACTACCCATTTGCCCAGGATTCCTATCGCAGACACTTCATTAAAAAGGCTGCCTGGATTTGGAACACTCAGCTGTCAGTACTGACTCTGGTCACTTAATGTACCATCGTGAACCCTCTGCCATGGATGGAGAAACAGACCTGGGTAGGGAGAAAGCTTCAGGTCAGGAGAAGCATTGCTGTGGGGGGAGGGGAAGGGGGGAGGGGGCAGGTGCCCCAGTGACCTCAACTCTCACTGCTCTCTTTCCTGGGCTGCCCCTACCCACCTCCATTATGCAAGCAGTAAAAGTATAATTGAAATTGATCCTCTCCCAGAATGACTTTGGGAGCTTGAACAGTGCAAAGGTTCAAAACACTAAATCTTTTTTATAATCTCTAATATTGTGTTTTAGCTCAACAGTATAGATCAGTGTGCTTCGCTAATAAAGGGAACCACTAGAGGATTATAAAACCTATTTGTACTGCGCCAGAAAAATTAAGAGAGGGGAAAACAGTTTGGAACTAGGGAATATTGATGTCTTCATTTAAAAACCAACAAATTCATTCTTCCAATGGATGAGTTCATATTTCTAGCATAATTCATGGCTTTGGTGTAATGGAGTTAGTGCTTCATGGGATTATCACTCTATTATTAGTGGATACTTGCAGTAATATGAGTCCATAGCCTAGCCATGTAAAATGAACTGTTCATTGGGTTACATATAATAAAATTTATGAATGGAACTTTATCACATTTATCAGAACATTTTGCAGGTTATGTGTAAGGCAGAAGAATCATTAATTTACAAGTGCTAATGTGTTCTTGGGGGCATTTAATTCTACAGAGTATTTGGTATGTCCTTACTCTTCACCTACCATGGATGTGAACTCATTGTCCTCAAAAGCTATACTGGGCAAAAGAAAATCAGAACAGGGACTAAAAAGTATTATAATAAGAAAACGGATGGCAAAAAGCAGAAGCTGTGTTATGTATACTTTTCAGTTCTTATGTTTTGTAAAGACTTGTGCAATCTCTCTGATTAATTAGAAGGCAAAGATGGAATTATTTTTTTTAATCACAGAATTTCTCATTTTATTCTTACAAAAATGTGGTGGTGGTCACATAGAGAAATGAAGACACTTTGGATCTCTGACCTTCCATCAGTGGCAGAGGTCAAGGGCTTGAGTTTGGGGCTGTAAGAGATGCACCTTCGGGGTTTCATCAGAGCAATATTTTTAACCTGCTCACAAAAAATTCTGACCTATCAGCAATGTCAGGGTCAGGGAAGAACACGGAGTGTGAGATTGGGGGGTGAGCAGACAAATAATACGTTTGATGTAGAAGGCTCAGGAGCCAAAGGAGAGATGCAAACAAAGCCCTATGAAAGCACAAGGCAGAACAGGTTTCTCCCACCTGGAAACTGGAGGTGGCTTCGTGGAGAGGGGGCACTGGAGTTAGGCCTTGAAGGAGAGATGAGAATAATGATAATAACGATAATAATGAGTGTCCAGCATTATTGAGTGCTTCTCATGTGCTAGGCATTAAGTGCTTGGCATAACTAAACTTGAATAATGCTCTTAACAACCCTATAAGACAGTCATATATACTCACAGTTTGCAGAACTTCTGGGCCTGAGGACGCTGGCTCCTCTGCTCAGAATGCCCTTACCCATTGTCATGTACGAAGCTCATACTTTATGATGTAAAGCCTTTATTGAAGGCTTTACATGCCAGGAAAGTGTGTTCACTGGACTGTCTTCTTCACTAGCTGTCAGTTCTCTAAGAGCAAAGAACAAGTCTTTCTGAGCTTAGCACAGCAATTTCCAATAAATTGCTGTGAGGATGAGTGAGTGAGAGAGGTGTGTGGTCACCTCCTTTAATGCTCTTTTTTTTTAAAGATTTTATTGGGGGGTTGAGGGAGGGGAACAGCATTGGGGAATCGGGGAAGGGGAACAGTCAAGTTGCTATCTTTTTGTTCTTCAGTCTAGTTGTGGAGGACGTCGTTTCACTGGCCCATGTTAGTATCATCATTGCGCTCTTCCCGGGTGAGGCAGATCAGCAGCTGGCCACTCAACGGCCGCTCGCAGCGGCTCTTGGCAGCTCACGCCGGCTGCCTGCCGTTCACGCCTGCTGCCAGCCACTCACGGTATAATGCTGTCTTTTTAATATGGTTTGTAACAAGTACCTGTGTCTCCTTAGATGCAGACTCAAGCAGCTCTGTCTTGCATGTGGGAATAAAAATGTGTTCACAAGGAATACTGGAAAAGAGCTCTCAAGGCATGGTCACATGACATAGAAAGAAACACCAGCAGAGCTGTTTGTTTAGCTTTTGGTTTGCCATAACTGGGACAGCCATCCGTAACTGCCCCACAGACCTGTGAGGTCGCCCAGGTTCTCTGAGAGGCAGACATTCTAGTCTCGCCTTGTTGACATCAAAGATGATGACAGGTGCTCAGAGAAGTGCAGCAGTTGAGGACAAAAACAGGAGGTAAGCTCTCTTTATCTTGTTTTTTCTGAATAGAATGTTGATGTCTGCACATTTTTGTAAAAAAACATAAAATTATTTTGGTAATAAGGCTGCAAATCCAGGAGACTTGGTCTTTTATGGCAGCAGCTCCTGGGAATCCCTTTGTAAACCAAGTTCCCTAAGTCAAGCGAATGACCTTGAGACCCCCATGGCCCATCCTCATCTACCCTGAGACCAGGGATGAGGGTGAAAACTAAGCTCAGGGAGTTTGCTTCTTTCCCACAGATTGGAGGTTCTCAACGAGTGGTCCCAGATGAACAGCATCACCAGGGGCAGGTTAGAAATGCACATTGTCAGGCTCTACCCCACTCCTGAGACAGAGACTCTAGGTGGGCCCAGTAAGCTGACTTTTAACAAGTGCTGTAGGTGATTCCCATGCTTGCTCAAGGGTGTCCAAGGATGGGGCATCCTCTTTGGATTTGGGGGTTAGGAATTGGGGGTTAGGAGGTGGCTCCTACATCTGGGGAAGGCACAGTGGGAAGTGAGGAGAGGGTGGAAGGAAGGGTCTTTCCTGGGCCTATTCTCTCTCCATTTTCCCTTGGACTAATCCACGCTCATAGTTCCAGCTCTCACCTCCTGAAGGGAATCTCTCATCTCTGATTTGTCTTTACTTCTTCTTTTAGCTTTCTTTCCTTCCACACTAGTGATTTAAGTCTGCAGAGCCTACTATAGCTTCAAATCTGAAGCCTGTAAAACGAAACTCACCATTTTTTCCCCAGTTTTATTAACATGACTTCCTTTGTTCATTATTCCCCCTCTCACAATTATTTATCAAGGGCCTTCTCTGGCCATGCCCTGTGCTGGGAGAGTCTCTATTTTACATGCTGTCACTAATTCTCATTCACACATGTTCAGAGCCTGGTGTTTCTTTTCTCTTCTCCTTCTTCCTCAGGTCCCTGTATGATTGTTTTTCATAATTCCTTACCCCTTGATTTCCAGGCCCCTAGCCTCCACTCTAGTCAAGACCTTCTTCACCCCAATCCAACTCAAGAAATACTTATTAAGTAACTAGAACCTGAAATGCACTGTGCCAAGGCCCACTGGGATAAAAACAGAATTAACACAGCCCTTGCCCTCAAATAATTTAGCTTCTACATCACTGCAGTAATCTATTAATTAATCTTCTTCCTCCAGGGCTTCTCCTCTCTACTCCAGTTTATATCCTATTACCAGACTAATCTTCCTAAAACACTGAGAATTTCACTCCCCTGCCCATAAGTTTTCTATAATGTGTTTCTTGTGCTGCATAGAGTGTTAAGTCCATATTCCTTAGCTTTAAATGCAGACCTTCTTCAGCCTGGACTTTCCTCTCCAAGTCAACTTTCCAGTATTTCCCAAGCTGCTCTCCAAGCTCTCAGGGGCATTCCCATCTCCAGGGTCATCAACCATTCTTTGATCTCCCCATCCTTCTGCCTGGTATGTTATCTTCTCTCCTACTTAGTCTGCAAAAACACGTTACATTGTGCCACCTTTCTGAAGCCTTCTTGGACAGTCTCAATCTGGAACACTCTCTTCTGCCTTGTTGGGCACTGAGCACACACTGACATTTGGTATAAATTACCTTTTCTTATGTACTCATGTTCCCCCAAATTAAACCACCAGGGCACAGCCAGCTCTTACACCCGGGTTTACTGTACCTCATGGCACCTGGGTTCCATGTGGCCATGGTCAGCCTGAGCTCCTGGGCCACCTGTCTCATGCCCTTGCTTATTCTTCCATGCTCTTTCAGCCATTTTTGTCTTTTCCCCTGAAGACAGCTGTAACCACTCCAAGTTTCAGCAGCGGACTTCTTTCTCCTCATAGTCGAATAGACTGGGGGGCCTGCTGCTCTTGGTCATCCTGGGGCCCAGGCTCCCTGCAACCAGAGGGCCCACTCCAGAGATTTCCAGGCAGTAGACTGTCAATGTGTCTAGGGGAGAGGAGGAGAGAAAGCGCAGGTCACCGGAGCAGATCCTGGGTGAGTCCTGTAACCGTGCTGGTAGTGACCGGCATTGCGTCCCCAAATTCCCTTGGCCAGCAGGCTGTCACGTAAGCCCACGCATGGCGCATGTGTGGAAGGCGTGCCTAGGCATAGGGGGACAAACTTGGAGCCTGGCAGGCACTGGCACGCTCTGACACACTTAGCAATTTGGTTTTTCTGTTTTGTTTTGTTTTTAAGCTTCACAAAGGCCAAGCAAACACAAGATAATTTTGCTGGTTACAATGCTCATGTGAGTCGTGGCAGCCTGAGGGATGACCTCAGTTGGGTGTGGGTCCTGCTCTTGGCCTACCCGTGGCTGCCCATAGAACAAAGTACAAAAGACAAAGCTTGGTGGTCATGGGTAATACGTGAGAGCACAGGCTCCTTTGCCAACCTCCATTCCACTGGCTAGACTGGTGTGCTTTTCTATAAAAGGTACCGATGAGTGTGCAGGGGACCCACCACCTCTGGCTAGAATGGCCCAGGCACTTGTACTCCTCAGAGTAGGTATGTATGCTTACTAAATGTTAATTATATTTGTTTCTAAACCTTTTTAGGCCAGTTATGCATGCTATTTAAATTATTTGAAACTTTAAATTTAATTGATGTTATGCAAACTGTTGAGTGAAATGGGAATACAAGTGAAAAACACAACTTTTAAATAATTAACTTGACTACTTTGGAAAACCTGCTGAAGGTGAATTGATTAAAAAGTGATTATCAAATTAGATGTTTGTGAAACAGCTGGAGAGAGAAGGGGTGGAGGAATTACAAAAATATAGAGGACTCTGTATTCTGATTACGTCATGATACCTTTCAGTTCTAACTGCACTTTAAGGAAACCCAAAATGAAAATCAAATTTGATGCATTACATATGTGGTTTTGTAGAAAGGAACAGCAAGACTCAGGAAAAGAACTTGACCCAAATTCAAAACATAAAAATTGGCAAATAAATGTATTCTAATGTGTCTTAAGTTAAAAAGAGTTATTTTGTTTTATGTTTATGGTTCTCTACTTTCACTGACTTTTTTGATCAAGCACCCATCAGTGGTCTGTCTGTATCAGACAAGATCCATACATACCATGTTGGGAACACAGATCCACAGGGAGTACACAGTCACCCTGTGCAGGGCTGATTAACTTAGCACTCTAATTTTCTGGAATATCTCTCCTGGCTAAACAACATGTACCTACAGCTCTTAGTACCTCAGAGTGAGGCTGTGACTACTCATGGACTAACTCGTCCAGTATTTGCTGCCTCTGGACGTTAGAAAAAGTACACTGCTGGCTACGGGGTCCAAGAGCGTTCTGTCTGAGGCTCTTGCACAGATGTGTGTGTGTGTGGGGGGTGGGGGTGGGGGGGCTCTGACTCTCACACAGCACAGCGTCGGTGTGGGGATCAGGAGAAGGTGGGAAGAAGGCGATTAATCTTTAGAAGCACGAGCCCTTCACCTGCTGCTTGTGAGTAGAAAGAGCTACCCCCATTAATAACTGACAATCTGCTGGGATGGGTGTGGGTAGAAATGGACATATCCTCTGTGTAGTCTTAGAAAACAAAGATCAATCCTCTTATCTATTGGAAATGGTAAAAAGCAGGCCTCTTGCAAACTTACAGAATGAAGATACTCAGAGGACAAATTTAAACCTGTCAGCAGCTTCACTGACAGGAGAGCAGCAGAAAGACAAGAGTTGACATTGCAGGGTGAGCTGGTCACACCAGGATGATTTCTATTTCTTTGTGTAAATGCCGTGCTTTTTAAGGAGTTCATTTTGTGAAATGGTAAATTATGCTGAGAATGAGGAATATTTTGCAGACCTGGCCCCACACAACAAGGAGTTGAAAGTACTATTTCCCATATTCCCTATTCTATAGGAAATCCTTTGTACCTTTCTCATGGCCTTTACCAAATTTGATCCTGTATCATAGTCATCTATGCACTCATGCATTTCCATTGCTGAGGAGTAAGCTCCTTTTTTTGTTAGAAAAGCCATGACACATTTTTGCAACGGAAAATATAGAAAAAATACATCATGACTTTTCCAACAACCCAATATCTCTGAGTCCCCACAGAGTGTAGGAGTGTAACAGGATATGTAAGTACATGGTAGATGCATAGTTCATGTTTGTGGAATGAGTGAATGAATGAATGAATGAATGAATGAACGAATGAGGTGGAGGTAGGGAAGTAACATAGATGAAGGACACTGGACCTTAATCAACTTCCAAATCACATCCACGAAACACTGAACTGCAAAATCAAATTCAACCTTTTAACAAAACTATTTTAACAGGAATAGTACTTTTGCCCTTTCCTGTAACCCACTCCAGGCGCTAGAAGCTGGAACAGGGCCCTGAGCACTTGATCCACGTCCTTTCCCCATGTTAGAATGTGGTGCTGGTGAGTGGTTGAGGATTACTGAGAAGTGAATAACAGAAAAATTCCATTTATGATGGCCTCTTTCTTATATCTAATACGATTTACAATTTATACACTTAGGTATAAAGATAGCCTGATTAATTTCAGTGGGGAATTTTTGTTATATGAGAGCTTAATAAAATTATTACACTTATTTTTTTTCTTTCACTTATAAGAACAGTCTGGGCATGTTGAAGATAGTTTGGACAATATAAAATAACTTAAAAACATCATAATCTCACCACCCAAGATCACCACAGTTCACATCTTCATATTAATTATTTCAATCTTTTTCTCTGCAATATTTGGTTCCATAAATGGGATCATACTGTACATGAAACTTTGTGTGCTGCCCTTTTTATCTAGTCTATATTTTGAGCATTTCTCATGCCATTATATATCTCTTGAAAACATAATTTTAAAAAAATTTATACTTTATTTACTTATTTTGACATTTAATATTATTTTATATTAATTTCCAGGGTACAGCATAGTGGTTAGAAGTTTATTTAAATTAAGAAGTGATCCCCCAGGGCCGGCTGAGTGGCTCAGTTGGTTAAGAGCTCGCTCAAGAGTTTGAGCTCTGAGCAACAGCGGTTCGAGTCAGCCCGAGCTGAGCAGCCGTG
>NW_017731756.1:1150161-1161005 GCF_001890085.2 Hipposideros armiger | reverse complement strand
TCACGCTGGCTGCTGGCTACACACGGTAGCCCATGGCAACCCACTGCCACAGGGGCTGCAGCCTACGCCGTCGCCGGCGACTCCCAGCAGCCCAGCTCCAGGTTGAGCTGTTGTTCAGCATCTTAGCTGTGGAGGGCAGTGTCACTGGCCCTCATATGTGTGATCCGAACCAGGGCCCTCTGGCATCCCAAGCCAGTTCTTAACCATCACGCCACTCGGCCGGCCCGGTTTATACTTCTTAATCCCTTCACTTTTTTCATCCTGCTCCCATCCCCATTCCCAGTCCTGTTTATCACCCAATAAATCTAGCACCCATCTGATACCATACATAGTTATTACAATATTATTGACTGTATCCCTTATGCTGTACCCTACATCCCCATGATTACTGTGTAACAACCAATTCGTACTTCTTAATCCCTTCCCCTTTTTCACTTACCCTCAACCCCCCTTCCAGCTGGCAACCACCCATATGTTCTCTGTATCTATGAGTTTGTTTCTGTTTTGTTTGTTTCTTTTGTTCTTAGATTCCACATATAAGCAAAACCACATTGCATCTGTCTTTGTCTGACATACTCCACTCAGCATAATATCCTCCAGGTCCATCCATGCTGCCACAGATGGCAAGAACCCATTACCTTTCAAGGAATACAATATTCTATTATGTATATGTACCACCTATTCTATAGTCATTCATCTATTGATGGACACACAGGCTGCCTCCATATCTTGGCCATTGTAAACAACGCTGCAATGAACATATGAAGGTACTCATTCCCTTGAAGTAGCGTTTTGGGTTTCTTTGGATAAACACTCAGAAGTGGGATTATTGGGTCCTCCTTTGTCCTTGTTATAGCTTTTGTTTTAAAGTCTATTTTGTTTGGTATAAGTATTGCTGCTTCAGCTTTTGTGTTTGTTTGTTTCCATTTTCATGAAATATCTTTTCCCATTTCTTTACTTTCTGTCTGTGTGTGTCTTTCAATCTGAAGTGAGTCTCTTGTAGGCAGCATATGTAAGGGTCTTTTTTCTTATCAATTCAGCCACCCTATCTTTTGACTCTAGCATTTAATTTGTTTAAATTTAAAGTAATTGTTGATAGATATGTAGCTATTGACATTTTATTATTCATATTTTTGTTCTTTTTTCTTGTTAAAGAAGTCCCTCTAAGATTTCTTGTAATGCTGGGGTTTGGTGGGGTGAAATTCTTTAGCTTTTTCTTGTCTGGGAAGCTCTTTATCTGTCCTTTGATTCTAAATAATAGTCTTGCTGGGAAGAGTAATCTTGGTTATAGATAGTTACTCTTCATAACGTTGAATATTCCCTGCCAATCTCTTCTGGCCTGCAAAGTTTCTGTTTAGAAATCATCTGACAGTCTTATGGAAGCGCTCTTGTAGGCAATTAACTGCTTTTCTCTTGTTGCTTTTAAGATTCTTTCTTTGCTTTTAACATTTGGCATTTTAATTATGATGTGTCTTGGTGTGGGCCTGTTTGGGTTCATCTTGTTTGGAACTCTCTGCACTTCCTGGGCTTGTCTGTCTAGTCTGTTTGCTAGAATAGGGAGGTTTTCTGTCATTATTCTTTCAAATAGGTTTTCAATTCCTTGCTCTCCTTCTTCTGTCACCCCTATGATGCGAATGTTGTTCCGCTGGATGTTGTTGCAGAGGCCCCTTAAACTATCCTTAATTTTTGGGATTCCTTTTCCTTCTTGCTGTTCTGATTGGGTGTTTTATGCTACCTATCTTCTAAATCTCTGATTCGATCCTCTGTTTCATCTAATGTACTGTTGATTCCTTCTAATGTATTCTTCATTTCAGCTATTGTATTCTTTACTTCTGACTGGTTCGTTCTTATGCTCCCTATCTGCATTGTTATGTTTCCTAGCTCTTTGTTAAAGTTCTCCCTGAGATCACTGAGCATTCTTTATTTTTCTTTAAAGATTTTATGAGGGAATTGGGTGAGGGGAACAGCACTGGGGAATCAGGGAAGGGGAGCAGACAAGTTACTGTCCTTTTGTTCTTCAGTCTAGTTGTGGAGGACATTGCTTCACTGGCCCATGTTGGTGCCATCATTGCACTCTTCCCAGGTGAGGCAGTCGCTTGCCGAACATTGGACAGCCGCTCACAGCAACTCACAAAAGCGCACGCCAGCTGCTGGCCAGCCCCACTGCAGCCTACACCGTCGCCGGTGATTCACGGCAGCTCAGCTCCAGGTCAAGCTGTTGTTCACCATCTTAGCTGTAGAGGGTGCAGCGTCACTGGCCTCCATGTGGGATCCGAACTGGGGCCCTGCTGCTCAGAGCTGGTGTCCCAAGCCAACTCCTAACCAATGTGCCACTCGGCTGGCCCCATTGAGCATTCTTTTTTTTAAAGATTTTTATTGGGGAATTGGGGAATGGGAACAGCGCTGGGGAATTGGGGGAAGGGGAACAGACACGTTGCTGTCCTTTGTTCTTCAGTCTAGTTGTGGAGGACGTTGCTTCACTGCCCCAAGTTGGCACCATTGTTGCGCTGTTCCCTGGCGAGGCAGATCAGTCGATGGCTTCTGGACGGCTGCTCACGCTGGCTGCCGGCTATACATGGTAGCCCATGGCAACCCACTGCAGCAGGGGCTGCAGCCTACCCAGCGACTCATGGCAGCCCAGCTCCAGGTTGAGCTGTTGTTCAGCATCTTAGCTGTAGAGGGCAGTGTCACTGGCTCTCATATGTGGGATCCGAACCAGGGCCCTCTGGCGTCCCAAGCCAGCTCTTAACCAACGCGCCACTCGGCCGGCCCCCACTGAGCATTCTTATAACCAGTGTTTGGAACTCTGTGTCTGGTATATTTCTGGTCTCCATTTTGCTTAGTTCTTTTTCTGGAGTTTTGTTCTTTTTTTTAATTTGGGACATGTTTCTTTGTTTCCCCATTTTGGCTGCCTCCTTGTGTTTGCTTTTGTGTACTAAGTAGGGCTGCTATGCCTATGCCCCTTGGTCTTAGAGAGGCCTTATGTAGTAGGTGTCCTGTGGGACCCAGTGGTGCAATCTCCCTCGTCACCAGAGCTGGGTGTTCTAGGTGTGTCCCTTTTGTGGGTTGTGTGTGCCCTCCTGTTGTAGTTGTGCTTTGGTTGCTATTTGCGTGTCAGTGCGAGGGACTGACCCTCAGGCTGATTGGTTGTGAGGACTGGCCATGACTGCAGTGGAGGAGCAGTGGTGCAGGGGCTGACCCTACAGAGCAGGATTCGCTTTAGCAAAGCTCTGGTGCTGCCTAATCTGCCTTTTGGGTGTGTTGTCCTTGGAGGTCACCAGGTGATGCTCCAGCTTGATCCAAAGCGGGCCACCAGGAATGCCAGCCCTGGGGCCTCTGGGAAGGCACCTGCTGCAGGCCAAGTTTAGCTGCAGTCTATGCCCTGCCCGGGGCCACCTGGTATGAGTTACACAGCAATCTCCAGATGGCCATCACCTGCACTGGGCTTGAAGGTGCCTTGAGAGGCCAAGCCTCAAACCGAGGCTGGCTGTTGCTAGTGCCAGTCTTGTGGCTGCTCAGCAAGAGGTATAGGACATGCCGAAGCCAGATGCTGCTTGTTTCGGTTTTGTGAACCTTTGAGAGATTTTAGGAAAGTTTGCAGCAGAAGCTAAGACAGGTTGTTTGTATAGAAAAGCAATTGGAAGCAGCTTGGATGAGCATGAAAGTTGGGTGGGGCAGGGCCTCAGGGAATCGCTAGGGTGGGGCAGAGGAAAGGTGATAGCCAATTTAATGGAATCTCAGATATGGTGTCTGCCTGCATAGCCAATTTAATGGAGTCTCAGATATGGTGTCTGCCTGCATCTGTACGCAGCAAGGGGGAGGGCTAAACAAAGAAACAATGGCTCCTACCAGCGCCTCCATCTGGGAGAAAGATGCCCCTCCAGCCTTCACCCTGAAGCTAGATAATTCAGTTACTCCTGGTATGTCCCTGGCGCCTTTTGAGCTGCTGCCCCAGTGCTGGAGCTCAGAGCATGAGTCCATCAGTGAGTAAGTTTGTGCACTGGCTCTTTAAGAGGAGTGCCTGGAACTGAAGTCACCCTAGTCTCACTCAACCACAATCTCTGCTGATTTCCACAGCCAGAAATTATGGGGACTTCTCTCCCCAGCCCTGGAACCTTGGGCTGAGAAGCCTGGCGTGGGGTTGAGATCCCTTGCTCCTCTGAGGGGGACCTCCACAGCCAAAATATCCCTCCCAATTTTTAATGATCACACATGAGTGTAGGACTCATTTTGTGTCTCTGCTGCTCCTACCAGTCTTGAAGTGGCTTCTTCTGTATGTTTGTAGTTGTAGGGCTTTGGTTTAGCTAGACATCAGATGATCCTCAATGATGGTTTGTGTAGTTTCGTTGTAATTGATGTGTTCCTTGGTGTTGCCCACAGCCCACTGCCAGGCACAGGAATCACTCCACAGGTCCAAGATGGCAAGCTGTTAGCCCCTGGGCCATATTTGCCCATAGAAGTAGATTTTATAGCCCATACAGTGTTTTTTTTTTTTAAGATTTTTATTGGGGAATTGGGGGGATGGGAACAGTGCTGGGGAATTGGGGGAAGGGGAATAGACAAGTTGCTGTCGTTTTGTTCTTCAGTCTAGTTGTGGAGGACGTCGCTTCACTGGCCCAAGTTGGCACCATCATTGTGCTCTTCCCGGGCGAGGCAGATCAGTTGCCGGCTTCTGGGCGGCCGCTCACTGCAGCTGCTGGCCGCTCACGCTGGCTGCTGGCTGCTCACGCTGGCTGCTGGCTACATACGGTAGCCCATGGCAACCCACTGCCACAGGGGCTGCAGCCTACGCCGGTCGCCGGCGACTCAAGGCAACCCAGCTTCAGGTTGAGCTGTTGTTCAGCATCTTAGCTGTAGAGGGCAGTGTCACTGGCCCTCATATGTGGGATCCGAACCGGGGCCCTCTGGCGTCCCAAGCCAGTTCTTAACCATCACACCACTCGGCCGGCCCGCCCATACAATGTTTTAAAAATTTTAGAATTAATTTCCCATATTTGAAAACTTTCACAGAGCTCTCTAAGTTTTCTTGAAAAAGCTAGTAACACAGGGTCTGAGCTCCCACTGTTTATAATCTGAAAACATAATTTTGATGGCTACTTAATGTTCTATCACCTGGATGCACTATAATGCTTTTAACAATCCTTCTAAGTTTGGACATTATGAATAAATACTCCCATTCAAAAAAATTTTTTTTAATGTATACATTTACATGGTTTACAGAGTAAACTGGTTCTTTAAGGCTTCTTGTGAAGGCAGCAATCCCCTGCTCTCTTCCTTCTGATCCTTTGATACAACCACTTCCTTTCTTTTTTTTTTTTCCCCAGTTGGTGATTTTGGAATTTACCTGCATATCTTCCAATACCATGCTTATATCATTACATCTTGAATTTTCAGTTTTAGGCTCTAATGGCTTCCTTCATGGAAGATGAATATTTAGTTCTATTTCAACACCACAAGCTTCCCTGGTGGTCTAGTGGTTAGGATTCGGCGCTCTCAACACCACTACAGCACCTACAACACCCACTCCTACAACTTACATGCACACTTCTTATCCCTGCATCCTTCCCAATTCAGCTGCCTTGTAACTTTGGTGAGCCTTGCATTCAGCATTTATATTACATTATTAGGTGCATGTAAATTCTACTCACTGCTAAGGCACATGGCATATCATGATTGCTTTTTTCTTCTTGCACATCTTTTTGTTTCCTTGGAGTTAAAATTTCCCCAGGATTCAGAGACGCCAAAGGAGGAGACACAGCAGTAGCTGGGGTGGCCATGGGCCTGGCAGTGATGGTGAGTGACAACGTGTGTGAGCTGTGACAGCTTCTGTTGCCCCGCACCTAACTTTCTAGCATACAAGAATGTGGTTGCTGCTCCACTTTCACCTTCCAAATGTCATGCAAAACGTCTCTTTGGCCAAGGCTAATCTGGAACCATTCAGGGAGGGAATTCTGGGAGCATACCATAGTTCCAGCTAAGTGAAATGGACACAGTACAATTGCAGCCCAGTCTTCTTTAAGGAGTCTCACCTGCTCCAGGGACTGGTCACAGTCTATACCTGGTACACCGTTTCATCCTGGGATTGCCTTCTTCATCCAGTTGAGTCCTTTTGCCTTTTTTCTTTTGATTCAGATTCCGTTTTCTGGACCTCATGTTTTCCCTTTATTGGTTTATACTCTTGTTTCTGTTTAGCACATTCTCAGGAATGTTTAGAGAACAACAAGAATTCATAGGCAGTGAATGTTTCAAGATCGTGTACGTCTGAAAATGCCATTCTACTCCTCCTTTGAATTAATGCTTTGGGTGGGTATAAAATTCTAGGTTAGAAATCATGTTCTTTAAGCATTCTAGCATGAAGTATTGAAGTTGAGACATTCAGAGCCATACATGGTCTGTGTATGTAATCTATCTTTTTGTTTGTTTTCCTTTCCAGAAGTTAATAGGGTCTTTTATTCCCAAAGTTCTGAAATTTTGTCATGATGTACCTACCCATTTTCTCTGTTCTCTCTTAATGGAACTCCAATCATGTGAATATAGAAGTTCCGGAACTGAGTCCTCTAATTTTTTTCTCTTTCCTCTGCTATTTCCTTTTTGTTTGTTTGGTTGGCTTTTGCCCTTTTTTTCTTTCTACCTTCTGGGAAATTTTCTCTGCTTTACTTCCAAACCCATCTATTGAGTTTTTAATTTCTACTATTATTTCTTAACTTCCAAAAACTCTTTTTGTTCTTTAATTGTTCTTTAAATATAGTATGTATGTGTGTGTGGTTCTGTTTTTTTCTGTTAAATGCTACACCTCTTATCTTTCTAAAAATAGTATTAATGCTAGTGTCTTTTCAAGTTACTTTTTTTTGCTTTTTTTTTTAGCTGAGCCATCTGGCCACCTGTTGGCAGCTCAGTGGCAGAATCGAACCGGTGACCCTGTTGCTCAGAGCTCGCACTCTTGAGTGAGCTCTTAACCAACTGAGCCACTCAGCCGGCCTTTACTTTTTTCTGCTTTTTGATTTGTCTGGTTATGTCTGTATGTTTCACATATGAGGCTTTACTCAAGTTTCTGCTTATTTTTGATCATATGCTCATATTTATACTGCTCAGATTAAAACTCTGATCAGAAGCTTTGAGATTTTCCAATTTATTTTATGGAGATACAACAGAGCCATTTTAGGGGTAACTCGCATCATCACTATCTTTAGAATTTCCCTAGAGGGCTGGCCAGTTTGTCCCGAGAAGGACCCCCATCTCCTTCCTGGAGGGTGCAAGCTTAACTGCTAAAGTGCTGAGGGATGCCTAGGTCTGCCAACATCCCTACAGTTCCCTGTTTCCTTACAGTGCCCTGCTCTTAGCGGTGCCTGGCATCTCACAGTCCAAGAACCTCCACAGAACAAACCTGGAGTATTCTGCCACCTGCACCCCCACCCTACCCCCTACTTCCTGCTTTGGTGTTGCAAAGCAATAAGAATGAGGGAAAATATCAGGGATTCTAAGTGTTTCTTCAGTATTCCTTGTAACACTGCACAGAATGAAAAAAATTATACCCCAAACTCTTGTTTTTAACTCTACCCTTCACCTTGCTTTCACTGTTGCCAAAGCCACCATCTTCCAAATCATTTGGGAGTTGTGCAAAGCAGATTGCTTCCTGGCTTTTCCTGCCACTGAGGATGCAGCTTTTGGGGTTTTCTGAGTGACTTATTGCTCGTTCAACTACTCTGCAGCCTCCATATTTCATTACTGTTGTCCAATCTCCCATTCCCTGTGTCCCCAAGGGTTTGTGCCTTTTTGAATACCCTTTTTCTGTCCATTTTGGTGAGGTTGGAAGGGAGCAAAAGTGGGTATTCAAGTCAATATCTTTAACAGGTACCACATACCTTTTTCTGGAATTTAAGGAGTCTTAGCTCCTGGGTGATTCACATACATGACCATCAAGGTGTTGATTTAGCTCTAAGAGGCATCCATGTGTTGACCCAGGATAACATAGAGTCCATTTGCTTTTCTGCTCTAATATACACAGAGGCAACCCTACCCTTCTCTTAAAAACAAACAAACAAACAACAACAACAATAACAGAAACCCCTTCATTCAAAAGAGAGGAATTTTATATACTTGGAAAAAGTTGCTATAAACTACCAGGGCTCTGCAAAGAAGGGCCTAGTCACGCCCTGCTTATAATAGGGTGAAAAGAGCTAGTTTGCTGTATCTGCCTAACACCTTTTAAGGTGTTACTTAATTAAGGAATTAAGTTTACTTAATTCCAGCCAAGGGGGGGGGCATCTTTGACAACACTTTTTCCATCTACTGGCTTATTCACACAATTTTCTACATCTAATGTCCTTAGTTTCTGGTTCTTTCCATGGGCAAGCAACTCATTAAGGACATCCACTTCCTTCTCTACATGATATCAACTAGGGGATTATTCTCTGTGCAGCTGTCTTATCAGTCATTCAGTTCATAGTTGAATAGTGAGGTCAAGTTCACAGAAGATTTTTACAAAAATATGTTTTTATCATTAGTATGGGAAGAACTTCTCTCTCTCTCTCTCTTTTTTTTCCCTACGTAATTTACTTTTTATTTTAGGGCTAAAAAAAAAATACCTAAGCTGTTACCACATTAACCATAGGTTTTTCTTTGTGATTAGTTTTTAACTTTACAACTGATTTTTCTCAAGCAAGTGGTTTGGAGTTTCATTTGCTTCCTTTTATAAAACTTTAATGGAATCTTGATAAAGGAGTAATTGTTATAGCTTAAGAGGTTATATGCATCATTCTCAATTTAATGATTTTTTTTTTTTTTGTCAGAAGGAAGCACTTTTCTTATACATAAAATGGATGATTCACTTTAGAGGCACACCTGACCACTAAGTTAAGTTCACGGGATGCATCAGGGCACTTGAGTTACAGATGATTTAATAATGTACAAACACATCATTAGAAAAACAGAGGACTGTGTGCTTTCTGGCAACCTGGGGGTAAAGGAATTCTTTGACATATACAGATGTCTATTTAAACATGTTTGTATTGCAAAGTGCAGGGTAATCTCTTTCCAATCATTCTTAATGGCTTTTGCCTACTCACATTTCTGGCTTGTTACTAGATAAAGTTTGAAGTTCCAAAGTAAATTACAGTTATTTTGTTCCCCATTCTTGAACAACAATGGAGATATTCTAGCCCTGAGCTTACTAGACAATGCAACAAGCCAACTATTATAGAATTTGAGTATCTTAAGGACAAAATTTGATAACAGTATTTCTGAACCAACAAGACTTTGGCTCTATAAAAAAATTTAAAAAGTTAATTTTTTAATAA
Source organism: Hipposideros armiger (assembly GCF_001890085.2). Taxonomy (NCBI): domain Eukaryota; kingdom Metazoa; phylum Chordata; class Mammalia; order Chiroptera; family Hipposideridae; genus Hipposideros; species Hipposideros armiger. The sequence goes on along the minus strand of NW_017731756.1, from coordinate 1,151,709 downwards.
GCCTTTAGAATCAACTGGATTCTCTCCTACCAGACTGTATAGCTCACTCATTCATGAAAATACAGACTTTGTTTTCAACATTGCTTTAGAAAAATATAGGCTGAGAGATATAAGGGTCCTAAATGGAAATAAAGTGAGACACTCATGCTGTGTTGAAGGCCACATTGACAATACCTTATTTCAAAACCCTGATACTAATAATGTACTCTGTGCCTGTGTTTCTGGGGCAGGTCCTCCCTGTGGTTTGAACTCTTCTTCCCTATCACTTAGGAGCTCTTTTCTCAACACCTATAGTCTATATTCATTAAACATGAGGGAAACATTCATTGTCTAACAAATATCTGGGTGATTTTCAGAAACAGAACCATGTTCCTAAGCCAACTTCTGATTTAGTCACAGCCAGTGACTCACGGGTGACCTTAGGCAAAAAAGAGGTAAACTTTATTCCTCCAGCAAGTTCCTTGTAATCAAAACCCAGAGTTACAAGCAACATGGTTTCTAACCTTTTGTCACAGTCCTCAGGGCAGCATAGGGGTGAAGTGTACAAGATGCAGAGCCAGACCCAAGACTCTGCACCCCAGAACCAGCAAGGTATGAGGTATGAACTCAGGGGCTAGTTTCTTAGTGTCTTTGGTTGCCATTCTCCTCATCTACAAATAAAGATAACAACAGAAGTTGGAGAGTTGTAGGGAACAGGTATGTTAGTATATATGAGGAGTGTGTAGCAGCAGCACATGGAGAGTGCTTAAAAGTATTAGCATTATTTTTATTGTTGTTGTTTTCTTCACAAGTGTGGTAGGTGATACTATTGTTCCCAGTTTTTTTTATTAGTTTCAGGTATACAAAACAATGTAATAGTTAGACATTTACACCCCTCACAAAGTGATAACACACCGTCTACTATCCCTCTTACAATTCCATTGACTATATTCCCTATATTGTACTCTACATCCTGTGATCATATAATATATATATATATATATATATTTGACATTCAGTATTATTTAGCTTCAGGTGTACAGTGCAGTGGTGTTAGGCATTTTCATAGTCCATGAAGTCCCAATTTTTTATTCCCCCTTTTCCCATGAGGCTCTGAAGTTCTTCCACTAGAGATGGAATCTACTTCTTTACCCTTTAACTTTAGGTTTGGCCATGTGACTCGCTTGGTCAATGGTATATGGTGGGAGCAACAGCATGCCAATCCTGAGCCTGTAACATGTAAGAGGTATTATGTATTTCTACTTGTGCTCCTTCTTTTTTTTTTTTTTTAAGATTTTTATTGGGGAATTGGGGTATGGGAACAGCGCTGGGGAATCGGTGGAAGGGGAACAGACTAGTTGCTGTCCTTTTGTTCTCCAGTCTAGTTGTGGAGGACATTGTTGCTTCACTGGCCCAAGTTGGCACCATCATTGTGCTCTTCCCAGGCGAGGCAGATCAGTCGCTGGCTTCTGGATGGCCGTTCACGCGGCTGCTGGCCGCTCATGCTGGCTGCTGGCTACACACGGTAGCCCATGACAACCCACTGGCAGCAGGGGCTGCAGCCTACGC
>NW_017731756.1:1116790-1150030 GCF_001890085.2 Hipposideros armiger | reverse complement strand
CTCCAGGTTGAGCTGTTGTTCAGCATCTTAGCTGTAGAGGGCAGTGTCACTGGCCCTCATATGTGGGATCCGAACCGGGGCCCTCTGGCGTCCCAATCCAGCTCTTAATCAATGCGCCACTCGGCTGGCCCATGCTCTTTCTTTTTTACTTAAAATTTTTTTATTAAAATATAGCTAACATACAATATTATATTAGTTTCAGGTGTACACAATAGTTATTCAAAATTTATATACCTAAAGAAGAGATCACCATGATAAGTCCAGCAACCATCTGACACCATACTATGCTATCACAATATTATTGACTAAATTCCCTATGCTGTACATTACATCCCCATGACTTATTTGTTTTATACCTGGAAATTTGAATGACTTATCCCCCCTTCACCTTTCCCGGACTTTTAAAAATTTTCAATTATAGTTGACATTCAATATTATTTTATATTAATTTCATGTGTACAGCATAGTGGTTAGACATTTATATAATTTAAGAAGCGATAACCCTGAGTAGTCTAGTACTCACCTGGCACTATACATAGCTATTACCATATTATTGACTATACTCGCTATGGTTTATTTTACATTTCCATGACTATTTTGTAACTACCAATTTGTATGTCCTAATCCCTTCACCTTTCTCACCCAGCTCCCCAACCCCCTCGCATCTATCATCCCAACAAATTTAATACCCATCTGACACCAAACATAGTTATTACAATATTATTGACAATATTCCTTATGCTATACCCTACACCTCATACCTACTTTTTAGTAACCAATTTATACTTCTTAATTCCTTCCCCTTTCCTTTTTTCACCCATATCCCCAACCTCCATCCCATCTGGTGACCATCAAAATGTTCTCTGTAACTATGAGCTTGTTTCCATTTTGTTTGTTAATTTTGTTCTTAGATTCCACATTTAAGCAAAATCACATTGCATACATCTTTCTCTGTCTGACACTCCACTCAACACAATACCCTCCAGGTCCATCCATGCTGCTGCAAATGGCAAAAACCCATCTCCTTTCATGACCGAGCAATATTCCATTGTACATATGTACCACCTCTTCTTTATCCATTCTTCTATCGACGGACACCCAGGCTGCCTCCACATCTTGGCCATTGTAAACAATGCTGCAATGAACATACGGATGCACATGCCTCCTTGAAGTAGCATTTTGGGTTTTTTCGAATAAATACCATAAAGTGGGATTACTGGGTCCCTCATTGTCTCTTGTTATAGCCTTTGTTTTTTGTGTTTTTTTTTAAAAGATTTTTATCGGGGAATTGGGGGATGGGAACAGCGCTGGGGAATTGGGGGAAGGGGAACAGACAAGTTGCTGTCCTTTTGTTCTTCAGTCTAGTTGTGGAGGACGTTGCTTCACTGGCCCAAGTTGGCACCATCATTGTGCTCTTCCCGGGTGAGGCAGATCAGTCGCCAGCTTCTGGACGGCCGCTCACGGCTGCTGCTGACCGCTCACACTGGCTGCTGGCTACACACGGTAGCCCATGGCAACCCACTGCAGCAGGGGCTGCAGCCTATGCTGTCGCTGGCAACTCACGGCAGCCCAGCTCCAGGTTGAGCTGTTGTTCAGCATCTTAGCTGCAGAGGGCAGTGTCACTGGCCCTCATATGTGGGATCTGAACTGGGGCCCTCTGGCGTCCCAAGCCAGCTCTTAACCAATGCGCCACTCGGCCGGCCCATATAGCCTTTGTTTTAAAGTCTATTTTGTCTGGTTTAAGTATTGCTACCCCAGCTTTTGTTTGTTTCCATTTTCATAAAATATCTTTTTCTATCCCTTTACTTTTGTCTGTGTGTGTCTTGTGGGCAGCCTAAGTAAGGGGTTTGTTTTCTTACCCATTCAGCTACCCTGTGTCTTTTGATTGGAGATTTAATCCATTTACATTGAAAGTAATTGTTGATAGATATGTAGCTATTGCCATTTTATTATTCATAATTTTGATTTTTTTTCCATCTTAAAGAAGTCTCTCTAACATTCCTTGTAATACTAGTTTAGTGGTAATGAACTCCTTTAGCTTTTTCTTGTCTGGGAAGTTTTTTATCTGTCCTTTGATTTTAAATGATAGTCTTGCTAGAGTGATCTTGATTGTAGATCCTTGTTTTTCATCATGTTGAATATTCATGCCAATCCCTTCTGGCCTGCAAAGTTTCTGTTAAGAAATCAGCTGACACTTTTGTGGAGCTCCCTTGTAAGTTACTAACTGCCTTCCTCTTGCTGTTTTTAGGATTCTCTCTTTGTTTTTAACCTTTGCTATTTTAATTATGATGTACCTTTGTGTGTGCCTGTTTGGGTTCATCCTGTTTTGGGCTCTGCACTTCCTGGGCTTGTATGTCTATTTCCTTCACCAGCTTAGGAGAGTGTTCAGTTATTATTTCAAGTATGTTCTGAATCCCTTGCTTTCTCTCTTCTCCTTCTGGTATCCCTATGATGAGAATGTTGTTACACTTGATGTTGTTCCAGAGGTTTCTTAAACTCTCCTTTTTTTTTTCTTTTTTTCTTTTTTCTTTTCAGATTGGGTGTTTTCTACTACCTTGTCTTCGAAATCATCGATTCAACCCTCTGCTTCATCTAGTCTGCTGGCGATTCCTTCTACTGCAGTCTTCCTTTTAGTTATTGTATTCTTCACTTCTGACTGGTTCTTTTTTTATAGTTTATATGTCCTTTTTTGTGCATGTTATCTCTTTGTTGAAGTTCTCACTAATTTCCCTGAGCATCCTTATAACTATTGTTTTGAGCTCTTTCTCTGGTAGGTTGCTTACCTTCATTTTGTTTAGTTCTTTTTCTGGATTTTTCTCCTGTTCTTTAACCTGGGACACATTTTTTTGTTTCTTCATTTTGGCTGCCTCTCTGTGTTTGTTTCTACATCTTAGGTAAATCTGCTATGTCTCCTAGTCTTGGCTGGGTGGCCTTATGTAGTAGGTGTCCTGTGGGACCCAGTGGCACAGTTTCCCTGGTCACCTGCTCCAGGTTCTCCAGGAGTGTCCATTGTGTGGGTTGTGTGTGCCTTCCTGTTATAGTTGAGCCTTGATTGCTATTGGCATGTCAGTGGGTGGGCTTGACCCTTAGGCTGACTGGCTGTGGAGTTTGGCCACAACCACAGCTTACAGGCTGCTGTGCTGGGGGTTTACCCCACTGAGTGGGATTCCCTCCAGTGGGATTTTGTGTCTATTGAGACTGCCCTTTGGGTGTTCTGCTTGTGGGGCCAATTGTTTGGTGCTCTGCTATGGCCTGAAGCTGATCTTCAAGTATGTTGGTTCTGGGACCTCTTGGGAGGAGCCCAGGTCACCCACTGCCTGTGACTGGTAGTCAGGGACTACCTGGTAGGAGCTACAAAACAATCTGCAGTTTTTCGCTGCCTATGCTAAACTTGGGAGTCGCATGGGAGAGCCCACACTATGAATAGAGGATGTCTGCCACCAATACTGGGCCTGAGGTAGCTCCACAAAAAGCCAGGACACCCCAAGGCCTGCTGCCACTTGCCAACTCCCTTAAGATTCAGCTGCTGATAGAGCCTCAAGCGATATGCAAGTTGTATAAGGCAGGGTCTCAGGGAGTAACTAGAGTGGGAAGAGTTGTGGTTAATGTAAATTCTGGTTTGGTGCCAATGCTGAGCCTGGAGCTACTCAGCAGAAGTCTCAGACCACACTGAGGCCAGTCACTGCCCACCGGGGGCCTGCCAGACTCCAATAGTTTTCTCAGAAAGAGTGCAATGTAGGTGAGGCTGGGTGCTTGGAGAGATGGTGCCTCCAGTGGTATGCGAGTTGGGTGGAGTGGGATCCCAGGTGAGTCAGCAGGGCAAAGAAAGCAGGAACTCACCAGGCCAATCAGATTCATATTTGGCTGTGGTGGGGGCAGGTTCAACACAGGAAAGATGGCTCCCGCCTGCTGGCTGCACCAGAGGAGGAGGAGGAGGAGGACCTCACACAGGGAAAATGCCGACTGTCCTCCAGTCCTTCCCCCAAAACCACACAACTCAGTCTGCCCCCGTGTATGTCTCCAATGCATCCCAAATCACTGTTTCTCCGCTGGAGCCCAAGGTCAGTGCCTGCTAGTGAGTGCGTCTGTGCGTGGGCCCTTTAAGAGGATGCCTGGGTTTTCTGTTGCCTTCCTTCCCATCCAGATGGTCATAATACCCCCTGTTTTTAACAACCAGATTTTGTGGGGGCTCCTCTTCCTGGTACCAGTACTCTGGGCTGGGGAGCCTAGTGTGGGGGGCTGGGGTCCCTTGCTAATCTGGGGAGAACCTCCATAGCTGAGATAACCCTCCTGATTCTCAACCACCACAGGGACGTTTGGGGCCTGTTCCGTGTCTCCCCCACCCCCTCACCAGTCTAGATATGACTTCCTTATAATTTTAGTCATAGGACTTCTGTTCAGCTAGACTCCAGGTGCTCTCCAGGTTGATAGTTTTATAATTTAGTTGTAATTTTAATGCGTTTACAGGAGGACGCAGGCACAGCATTTATCTACTCTGCCATCTTGGATCTCTCCTTTACTTGTGCTCTGAAGCTACAAGCATCACGCATAAGATTATCAAGCCATGGCTATCCCACTGGTCCAAGGGAGGGTGAGAGCAGAGCTGGACCCAATCTGCTGCGTACAGCCACACCTAGCCAGTTTGACTCCCAGTCAGTTGATGCCCAGTTGTGAGTTAGAATAAATGAGTATGTTAAGCCAATGAGTTTTGGGGTGGCTTTTTATTTAGCATACTTGTGGCAATCACTAGCAGGTACAGTGAGAAAGTTAGTTAATTAACTATTGTGGAGAGGACACATAAAGAATGGGATGGAAGCTGAGGTGTGAAAGGGTGGTTTGGAGGCAGACCTAAGAAGCACATCTGCTCTTTGCATCTCACTGCAAATCCAGGTGCATGAAGACCTGGCTGCTCTGGTGAGAGCCTAGCTTTTTAATTTTTTTAAAGAAAGGTACTCAGTTTCCTTAACATGTATCTGTCTTGACTGTATTCTCTCAGTCTTTTTAATTTTTTTTAATCAGCATAGATCAGTATCCTTCTGATACACACCCAGTAGAAACCCTGCCTTCCTCTGGTTGCCAAAGATTCTTGCCATGAAGGGTAGGTCAGAATTCGGATTCTGGAAGTGCTGTCTGTGTCTCTTCATTCACCCCCAGATGTGTCACTATTTTTCTAAAGCTGTGGAGGCAGTGGAGTGATTTAACCTCTTTGGTATAAACCTGAGGCTCCGTGGAATCTCCAGCTTGGCATCTTGACAGGCTCTGTCCCTGCTGTCAGCTTCTGAGGTGGAGAGAAAGAGGGCAAGAGTGAGACGGAGCATACACACAGTGGGAGCAGGAGCCCTTGGAGAGCCCAGGACGGTGGTGGGATCTTATCTTGCTGTTGGCTGCCTGGCCTCTTCCACAGCAGCTCTTGGGCAGATTTAGAGAAAGCCTTGTTTGAAATAAAGGAAGGCCTTTGCAATGTTACCTTGCCCAGTTTGGTTGGAGCTAGTTTTTTAGTTGCTCTTTTTTTTTTTTTCAACCCTTCTTTTATTGGGCAGAGCTGGCGTGTGAGGTCAGTGAATATTTTAGGAAGTCATTATGTAATCTGTAACGGACATATGACTCTTGAGTGCATGATGCACTCAGCTATGTGTGCGGTGAACAAACCCACATTAATCAGTTCTGAGAAGCAGATACCACTTAGGCTGGAAGAGGGCAAGACACTCACCTAAATCCCACCCTCGTTAGGACTGAGCTTGAGGATTCCCATTACTGTATTTTGTACTGTCTTTGCTTTTAGGATAGTCACACTGAATTTTGCCTGAGGTGGTGAAAATCCAGTTGAGGTGAGAATTCAAGTTAAAATGGTAGAGAGATACAACCCTAACTGCTACATCTCACCTGCCTCATTAAGTGAAGATAACAATGCTTGTTTAGAAAAGAGCTTTTACAACAGTATTCCTTTTCATTAAATCAGACCAGTGCCTCAGAATTAGGATCAACAAAAAGACAGAACTGGACAAATTAGGCCAGCCTATTAATTATGACTTAAAGTGAGATGCTGCAATGTATAAGCTCAGTATGGAGGTTCCTATTAGAGGCTAAATGGATTACCTTTTCTCCAAAGGTAGAAAGTATCTTTCCTTAGCTAATAGACTCAGGACTTGAGATTCTCAAAGCAGGATGAAAGACATCAGGATCAAACCTGTCTGCATAATGATTTAAGTGAGGTCTTCTTCCCGCAGGACAGCCTGGCTGGACTGCTCCTGCCACCTGCTAATCTGCATGCTCTGTGGCCCCCAATCCATACTCCATCCTGTAGTCAGAGTGGTCTTCTCCCAACACAAACAGGGTGTGTCATCCTTCCAGCCTCTACCCAACCTCCTGAGTAAATCCCTTCAAAGGCTTGCCCTGGGGTTCTTCCCTCTGCCCCTAAAGTCCTGTAAAGTCTGGCCTTTGCTGGGTACCATAACTGTGAACCTTCTCCCATCCCAGCCATGCCGTCCAACCATGATCCCACCTGCCACAGGACCTTAGCAGTTCTTTTCCTTTTGTCTGGACTACACTTCTCTACCCCTTTCAACTAGTAATGGTAACTTCCCCTTAGGCACTGGCTCAGCTCTGATGTTACTTCCTTAGAGAGGCCATCCTAAACCCTTCAGTCAGGTTCCCCTGTTACAAGCATGCACAACACCAGTTACCACAGAACTGGCTTATATGATTAAGTTTCTCTCCCAGGAAACCCTATATCTGCCTATAAGGATAGTAGGTTTTTGCTCACCACTGATTGGGTCCCTAGCCCTGGAACAGTATTGACACATAGCGTGCCTTCTATAAACCTCTGTAGAATAGATGGAAAAGGAAGTTGAGTGAAAAATGCACTTAGAACATGTGATTGTTGTCACAGAAACATATGTCCTAGATCAGATTCGCTATTTAGTGTAGGGAGGCAGAGTGGTGTTCTGGTTTAAAGGCATTACCACCTATGGAATCAAACTGCTGAGATTCAAATTTTTTATCTGTGCCTTTCTGGAAAATTACACAACCGCTCGATTCCTTGGTTTCCCCACCTGAAAGTGGGATTACCTGTGCCCAATTCAGGGTTGAGGTTTGTATTGGGTCCACATCTCAAGCCGTAGCTCAGTGCTCACAGGAAGAGCTCATACATGTCTGTTGTTGCCGCTGTGTCCAAGTGTGGGAAGCTAAGAGCCAGCGGCTGTCCAGGCTTTGAATGGAATTTCAGCTTAGAAGAAGGGTTTAGGGAGTTGTATTTGTCCAGGGCCTATGCTCTGGGAATAAATAAAGTGTCTCAAAACAATCTGACATTATTGGTCTTAGAAAGGTGCTAAGTCAGGCCGCCCTACCTCCCCAGGAAGCCAGGAGAGATGTTCTCCGGGGAAGGCTGCTGCCTTCCCCTCCTCCCTCAGGGAAAGAAAATAACATCCAGTTTATCTTGGAAGAGCCTTTTATGTGGTCAGACTTAAGCCAAATACCACTGGTTTAGTTCAACAATTTCATGTGAGGGTTTTGTTTTTGGCTCACTGATTTTTGTCCCTACTCAATCCACATTCAGGTTCAAACTGACTTGTAAAGAATGTGTCTTTCTACTCATTTTTCTACCCACATCTCCCTCTCTTAACTACCCGACAAGTAAACTAAATGCATCTGGCTTATTCAGTCCACATTATAATGAAAGGAAAATAACATTTGAAATTAATCCAATATGGGGTCTTGTGTTTTGTTCCTGAGCTTGGTCCCTATTTAAACTATTCACGTGGTTCCTTATAATTTATATAGTTCTAGAATCACCTAAATCGGCACAGACAATGTCTGTATCCCCAGCAACAGAGCTCCGAGGGGCACCTGCTCTAAGTGAGCAGTGACAGAGTGCAAGGAAAACAGGTGGTGGCCAAACAAAGCGGGGCCAAGTGTGGGGGCTTCTGTGTTCAGTGGTACAACGATATTTGAACAGGGAAGGAGCATGTTTTTGCACTCCTTTCTTGTGATTTGTTCGTCTTCTTTCATAACCTCTTCGCTGTTAATACTGGGGAGGGGGTTCTGAAGAGAGACATGACATATTAGGAAGATGTGGTAACAAAGCACCATTTGCAAAAACAACAAAGAAGGCCACGAGCAGGGAACACAGGCAGAGTAAACAGCAGAAATGCCAGCACTGTGAAGAGACGGGCCATTGAACGGAACATGGAAGACAAGCCACCACAAGCACGGGTGATAACCCTTCCCCCAGTTTATAGAACAGGCAGAGATCAAACGGAGGAGCTCAGGCTTAGAATTACCTGTACCAGCCTCGCATTTGGGTTCAGCAGAGGAAGTCAGATGACGGTTAAAGGCATTAGGGCTATTTTTAGTGAAAGCAAAGAAGAAAACCCCTCAGGAGCAGATCCCAATGTGAATGACACAGTGACTCAATGACCTCTGCTACAGATGCACAAAGAGAATATCATAATTTAACAACTTTACTGGACCCAGATGGGGAGAAGAACCCATATTATTAACAGTAGTCTAACAATGAGGAATTGGTAGATTGAGACACCACCACCAGGTGGCTGGGGAACATGGCTGAGACATGCCAAATATAGGGTTTTTTAAAGATGATTATGATTAATACCTATAACAGGGAGCATTTTCAATTTTAGCAGTCAAGGTATTATCAAAAAACTATAGTCAGTAAGAAGCATTTCACAAAGGGGAAAATCTGAGCATTGAAAGAGTAGATTGCTTGTCAGGAGGAACACAGTGGCAGAAATGTTCACATGCGTCTAGAAGACCCTGACTATCTGTCCAGGTGGAAGAATTTGGCCGCGAGAGTCACACCCCAGCCTGTGCCTCCTGATCTCAGAAGGGCACCTAAAAAGCCAATGGGCAACATGCCATGCCCCTGAAAACCGGAACCATTTCATACCCATTTTCCAGTAAAAGGGACAAAATTGGAAACTGGTAGAGATGGATTATGGCAGAGGCGTGAGAGTCCAGTAGAAGATAGAATAAGGGGGCTGTGTGGGCTGTTTATGGATTGTGGCAATTTGGCTAGTGCTAATCAACAACAATAAGCAACACCAATCATCAGGGTATCTGTGTGAAAAAGGGTGGCCAAGAAAGATTCTACCCAGTAAATGAGTTCTGGCACAAGGCAGAGCTTTGTGAGACTGACGACTTTGGGGAGAATATGGATGGAAGGAGATGCAATAGGAGAATGTTAAAGAGATGAAGGTAAAGAGAGCAGAGAAAACTGGCTTTTCTGGCAGCATGTCATTCATGATTAATCACTCCAGGCAATAATAATTTGTGAACAGAGCTAAAGGACTTGGGAGTCTTGAACTCACTGTTGGGCAGCCCCCTTAGGTCCCTTAAAAAGGAGACAGCAGAAGCAGTCAAGTGGGTATTTGGAAATCCAAAATCTCTTTAAAGGCGACCTTTCCTTCCTAATGAGAAGGGAATCTGTAAGGACATGACTTTCACCTCCCCTAGGGATTGAGAAGTACTCTGGGATGTTGAAATGGACCTCGGAGCCAAGCAGGAGTTTGCTTACAATTGATCATGGCACATGGCTCTTACACAAGCATCCGTTTGGCTTGCCCAGAGGCTTACATATTTCAACAGCTTTTTGGAAACGGTGCTGCAGAGCCGTGGGCCCCAGCTTGTTTGTTATGTCTGGCACTGGTGGGCGCTGATCAGCACCTTGCTCCAAGTTGGCTTCCAGGAGCACTCTCTCTGACACCACCCCCTCAGAGAGGTGGCACCCTCTCACCTTCCCCCCTCTGCCCTTCAGCCTTGATGGAGGGCTGGGGGAGAGGATCTGAATCCCAGCCATGGTGCCCTGAGGTGAGGTCCGTAATTAGAGTTGCTTCTTGGGCTCACCAACACTATCATCAGAAAGCGGACTTGCAGTCAACAGTTGTTTTCTTTTCCAATACTGAACCCCTTAAATAAACAGCAAGCTCCGTTCCTCTCACTCCTGTTTTACTGGGTGAATTTTTGTTTGTTTGTCTAGAATGATTCGACTATCTCAGACACATGTGTGTTCTGATGCTTCACTTTGTCCACCAACATTTTCTGTATGTGTGTTCAGACGTCAAGATTATGTGCATGCTGTTCAGCTGGGTGCAGCACCGCCTCCGGGGCCAGGTGTCCCCCTGGGGAAGGGTTGCTCCGAAAGGTGCATTTTCCAATTGTTGACGATTCAAAGTTTTGCAGTGTAAAAACTTTTAAAAAATTACTGTTTTTGATGAAAACCTTTATAAATATGGACAAATGCTTCTGTGCTTCACTAAGCAGAAAATACACAATGTAATTCATTTTCTCGTGATGGTTAAGGAATATCATTATGAATACCAATTAGTGGGCTTTTCTATATTAAAAACAGTGCCCAAGGATTTACAGGGCTTACAGAACTTCTGTTCCTTACAATGAACAATCTAAAACCTTAGTGGAAAAAAAAATCTAGAAAACAAAATAACTAGACAGTTTTAGAAAATTACTTTTATTCTATTTACAGCAATAATACATTTCTTGCAGAAAACTGTTATATGCAAAAATAATACAAGAAAATTTTAAATTACTAAAATGAGATTTAAAATAGCTTTTTGCTGCCAGCCATTACTGTTACTATTTTGCTGATGTCTGCAGGTGCTACTGTTAAAAATCTCTCTGAGTTTCCACCTAGTGGTTCTCATTTCTCCTTCAAGGTAATGTGCCGGTGCTTTGTGACCACTGCTTTTATTAGTGGGTAAAATGGTATTGTGGTTTCAAGAAAATAAGATAAATGCGATCATGATGTATAAAAAAATTTCGTTATACCTTTATTCAATAAAAAGCTAAAATGGGGGCAATGTATAAACTGTATCTTACAAATAATGTTGTCAGTTTAAGTGTATAAGAAGCTGGTGAAATTGGCAATTAGTCCTTAATCTCTCTGAATCTATTCACAGCTGCTCTCAAAAAAGTTCAAAACTTTGCAGGTAGATTCTAGAATAGAAGGTGTCAGGGTGTCTTAGTCTGTTCGGGCTACTATAACAGAACACCATAGATTGGGTGGCTTAAACAACAGAAACTTATTTCTCACAGTTCTGGAGGCTGGACGTCTAAGATCAAGGTGGTGGTCAATTCAGTTCCTGGTGAGAGCCCTCTTCCTGGTTTGCAGACGGCCATCTTCTCTTTATGTCCTCACATAGCTGAGAGAGGTAGGAAACAAGCTCTCTCATGTCTCTTCTTATAAGAGCACTCATCCCCTCATGGGAGCTCCACCTCATGACCTAATCACCTCCCAAAGGTTCTATCTCCCCATACCATCACATTGGGGATTGCGGTTTCAATATAGGAATCTGGGGGGACACAAACATTCAGTCTGTAACATTCCTGTTGTATCTTTTAGCAACATTATTTTTAAAAAATTGAAAGTCACCCAGTTAGTGCTTCATGCTGAAATTCTAGTGGCCACATAGTTAATTCCCACATTTGTAACATTTCTAGACTTCCACAGTTTACTTGGGACAGTCCCAGTGGACACGTCTTGTCCTGGCATAATTGTTAGTAGTGCCCCTTCCACCCTCACAAAGGCCTTGATTATCGTGTCCAGCCCCGGGCCACACTCTTGTCTTAGCTGGGAGGCTCACAGCACCCTCCAGTCCAGAGCGAATCAGAAGAAAGAGGAAGGTGGATCATCACAAAGCCCTCCCCATGCCTGGAAAACAGCTCAGAAGGATTCAGTACATGGACAAAAGGATATTTTTCTCAATGGCCAATTTTTGCATGTCCGAGGCATTGACAGTCCTCTTCTTACCTTTCGAGCAAGGGGAAAGAAGCCTGACTAGCAGTCATGACCTTCCAGCGCTGAGGGAGCCGTGAATGATGACACACTGGATAAATCATGTGTTCAAATGGGGAAAGCAGCCCACACTGTATTCTTTGTATCTTTAAAACTCAGAATTGTTTGGGCTCAAAGAAGGTCAATATGACTCCTTTGAATTGTATTTCATGATAGTTGCTAGTTCAGAGTTGCCAAATACATTTAAAATTATTAAAAATAATTTAGTGTAAAAAAAAAAATAGAGCCATAGCTTCATCACCCAGTCATATCAAACCACATATATTTGTTTCTATATCCACTTTTATCTTTATTTGCAATATTTGCAATGAACATTGCTTTTGCACATTTCTAATTATTCTCTGTGTGTTACCTACACACAGGGTGGGTATTGCTGGACAAGCTCCTTTTGGGGCCATTCAGGGCACTCCTGGACTCTACTCAGGCCCAGATGTCCTGTCCCTTTTCAGGGGCTTCAAGGGAGAGCTGTTGAAGCCACAAGGGAAGATTGGATTTTAAAGACAGTAATTTTCCTCCTTTGAAGCAGCATGAAACTGAGGAAGCCTGGGAAGCCTGAAATCAAGAAGTTGGACTCTAAGCCTGGTGCACTCACATCTTACGTATGGTGCCCTTGGGCAGGGATTAAACCTGCTTGAGCTTTGGTTGCCCTGCCTGTAAATGGCGATGAACCTCACAAGGTTATTGGGGGTTGATGTGGATAAAATATCTTTAACGAAAGAAACAATGCTGATCAAATGTTGTTTCTTTGGGGAATCAGAAGCAGGATTTAGGCCAATAGCTAGTCCTTGAGTTGATGAGGTGCCCTGGTCCTGGCCCTGGGAGAGGGGGAGGTGAAGTGAGGCTGGCCCTCCCGCCATACCAAGCATGTCATCTCCCTGCCACTCTCTTTCCCAGTCTCCCCTTCCCTGCCATGCTTCCGCCTCTGTCTCTGCTAGACCTGCCACTCACAGAACACCCCTTCACGAGGCACATGAGCTCTATTCTCCGCAGGTTAAAATATGTGCTCTGCTGAGGAAGGACACAAGGAAGAGCAAAATGTCTGAGCTCAAGGATTTCTAGATGACATTTAAAAAGGTCTTGCTGAATTTTAATCGGTGAGTTGTAATGGAAATCTGAGCCTCATGGCTCATAGAAAGCCGGAAGTCAACAGGACCCATGATTGATAGATAGCATGTCCATTTAGCTCTATTGCAGCTAGTGCTGCATTGCTAACACTGCTCCAGAGAGGGGTGCCCACCCCATCTGTTCTCCCAGGCAGTAAATGGCATGTCTCCACAAGTCACTCTCAGTCCTCCTGTGCAGTGACTCACTTGTGACTGGCACGCAGTATTAGAGGGGTGGTGGTCATTGAATCAACATTTAGACAGTTCTGAGCCCCTTTTTCATTTTCCTCTGCTGTATTTCAAGCATTTTGATTTCAATTGTCCTCACTTAAGGAAGCTCCCTAAACTTTTTGTTCTGTAGGCATTGAAGGGGTAACAGGCATTTTCTGTTGACAATATTTTCAAATGAGTAGCTAACGTAAAAAAACAAAAGAAAAAAATGTAATTCTTTCCCCCTCTGCTGTACAAAAATATACAGGATTTTTGATCCTGAGTGTTGGGACAGATATTAGAAGTCAATATCCTGCCCAAACTTCACTCCTGCCACCCAAAGGGTCTCAGTGTCCTCCAGGCCTGCGTGTAGCTCCTGGGTGGCTGTGAGGGAAAACAGAAAATAAATATGTGAAATAATTTGTTTATCACAATTGTAGCTGTGATTATTTTAGTTATTTAGGCCTTGTTTAATTCCAAAAGAAAGGTTTAAGGCGATATTATTATTACTTTTAATAGGACACCTGGGTCCTTTTGCCCTTAGTACCAATACTAAGTCCCATTAAATCCCTCCCTGTCACCTCCCCGCTCCAGCCCCAATACACCCATGTGGTTGCAGGTGTTGGGGACCCCGGCATTAACTGTCACCAGCCCTCTTCATTCCTCCACGTAGCTTTCTGTCACTCTTGCTTTATAAAATTAGTAAATTATTTAGGAAAGGGACTATGGGGAAAAATATTATGTAAGTGGGTAAGACTTTATCAGAGTGAAGAAGATACAGGATGACTTTATTAGAGATAAGAAAACGTGTAGATAGATGGGAACAATACTAATGCACCTGCTATGGGAGCAGCCCCTTTCCTGGAGGGTTGTGAGAGTGGTCCTTCTAACACGCTTATAAAAAAGCAGTTCATTGTGTGACCCTCTTTTCCAAGGGAAAAGCTAGTCTTTCCAGTTAAAGAGGAGATTCTGCAGCAGGCCTATCCCTGTCGATCTAACTTCATAGCATCAACTCCAAAAGCAGAGCAGGGGTGACCTTGGGGAGACTGAGTAGCAGACCCCTTCGAGCCACCCCACCTCGGCCCTTGGGGAGGCCCTGCACTCTTTCCTCTGTATGTCTCTTCTGTCCTCATGGAAGCTGCTGCCGAGGAGGGTCCGTCACAGTTGTGTTCATTCTCATCTCTAGTCTTTCATCTATAGCCTTGTCTCCAGGGCTGTCCGCAGGTTAGGTGTAATCATTATGTACGAAAAGGCCATGTCCTCTCAGTTAAATGTGAGACACCCTGGAGCAATGACATCAGTGGCCTTTGGGGGCAGCTTCTTACTTTACTCATGGGCAAGCTGTTCCTATTAAAGAGATACTAACAAATTTCTTGACAAGGATCCTGGCTGCTATCTCTCTATTCATTCTCTCATTCTTTCATTCATTCATTCATTCATTCATTCATTCATTCAGGAAGTATTTATCAAGTCATTGAGTGTGTGCAGGTGAGACTTAGGTTTACTGCCCCTGGATATCTTTCTTCAAAGAGAACTATCTGCCTCTAATTTTTGTTTGCTACTTGGGATGTCCTCCCTATGCAAATAAAGTGTCACATTGGCCTGGATTCAAAGGCTTGCAAAGTTGATTCTCAGCCTACATTTCCAGCCTCAATCTTACACCACACCTCCACAACAAATTGTTCTCCTTAGCGTGCCATGTGTTTTAGTGCTTAGGCTTAAACATTTTTCCCCTAGAAAGTCCTACCCCTTCTCTAACCGAATTATGGTATGTTACTCAAAATTACTTAAATTTCTATTTTAAGTGAATTTCACATAAATAAAGCAGGCCTTTTAGTGTCATTGGAAGGATTATTTTTAAATTAAGAGGTCTGACCTCATCTATCAAGTGTGATAATGTATATAATAGCTCCTAACACACAGCCTGGTGCATGGCAGGTAAGCAATAAATATTAGCTGACCAACAGACTGACATAGCTCCACCTTCTGATGAGGAGGGGCTTCCTGAGGAGGAGAGGAATGGTCAGGCAAGCTGTGGAGCAGAAGAAGGCTCTCTTAAATAGAATTTTCCATAAGTGTAGGTAGGACTGTCCTGAGGCCCTGTGCACCCAAATTGCTGGACCATTTTGGATTATACAACCAATTTGTTATCTGTGTTCTGCCTTTTGACAGATTTTGAAAACTTCCCAAGACCTGATTCTTTCCTTTATAAAATAGTTTAAATATGACTATACATGCTAATACCTAGTATATATACTAATATGTATACTAATATAGTTTGTACAAGGTCAGTCACTTAAGTTCGTGAACTGATCCTAGAAAAAGTGCTACATACCTCATTGATGAATATCAGTATGGCCACCTTTGAAGTACTCCCCTGGGAAGCCAGTGCCTAGTCCACCCTTCAAAGCAACTTTGGAACTTTTTTCCTGGAATGGCCATCAGAGCTATCATTGTATTACCCTTGATGTCCTGAATGTCATCAAAATGTTTTCCTTTCAATATTTCCTTTATCTTTGGGTAAAGAAGTCATTGGGGGGCCAGATAAGGTGAGTAGGGAGGGTGTTCCAATACAGTTATTTGTTTACTGGCTAAAAACTCCCTCATAGACAGTGCCGTGTGAGCTGGTGCATTGTTGTGATGCAAGGCCATGAATTGTTGGTGAAAAGTTCAGGTCGTCTAACTTTTTCATGCAGTCTTTTCAGCACTTCCAAATAGTAAACTTGGCTGTTTGTCTAGTTGGTACAAATTCATAATGAATAATCCCTCTGTTATCAAACAAGATTAGCAACATCATTGCAACAAGTTCATGAACTTAATTGCCTGACCTTGTGTCTGTCTCTGTGTGTGTGTGTGTGTGTGTGTGTGTGTGTGTGTGTGTATATATATACAAATTTGTAACATCTGTACCCTTGTCTCACTGGGTCATTGTGTGGCCCCAGAAGCTTATGGGAAAGCCCTTTGTGAAGATATTCAGATCTTAAAGCATTATTGTGATTACTCGATCACCGTAATTGACTGCTGTGGTTCCAGTACTTCTTCTGCCTCACTTGCCTTGGCTCTGAGTCAATGGGGCAAGTGGAATCTGCGTTTGTTCACTTGATTGGCTCCGCATGCTGGCATAGTCTGGCTAACATGAAAGAGGGACACAAAACCCCAGGCCACCATGCTCTTCTGGTGTTGTCCACTGTGAACTCACATCCAGCTTGGCCAAGTGGTACCAGGTGGTAGCAGTAGTACCAGCATTGCTTCAGTGCTGTTGGCATGGTGCCTGGGCTCCAGGCCCTTGGGATGGACACAGGATGGGCTGCGGGCAGCTCCATGAAACTAATGAAACTACAGTCACCCTCACGGCTCCCAGTTAAGAGAGCTCTCCACCCTCTTTGTGTTTTCTTCAGCAACAAAGCTTTGACTTTTGCTAAATTTTTTTTAACATGAAAGCTGTGCTCACTCCCATATCCCCTTCTCTCCCTTCACCCCTCCACATCCGCTCACTCTCTTTGACCTTCTGCCAAAAACTCTATTTCTTAACGCTCAGCCGCCTCCATCTCATTTACTCACTGTGTTTCGGGCATTGTAAATTCTTGGTGTTCAAACCCCCTAAGGTTACGTAAATATTACTTTGAATTTATCTTCTTTCTCTTTCTTTAGAGCTTTGTTTTCAGGTTCATTAGGGACTTCCTCTGGGTGTAATTATCACTGTTCTGTTTTGAGTGCTGCCCACCTTCCCCTTATTCTGTTAAAAATGCCATAGCTCTTTTGAGATTTCTTTCACTTTTAAAGTTATTACTTGTCTGCCTGCACATCAATCTTGTTGATTCTATTTCAAGGCATTTTCCAGAGTGAGCTCCTGCATAACTATTCTTCTGCCCTCCCCAAACCCCTTTTGCAGAAAGGTGAAATAGGACAAAGGAAAGGATTAGAACTCAAAGACTCAACCTTAGTCCCTTTGAGCACAGTGTATGCAAACCAATGCCGAGCCTGCGGCCCACAGCTCCCTAAAACACACTTGCGGTGAAATCAACTGCATGTATGTGAGGCTTTTGGAGATGTCATCTTTTATACCACAAAAGTGCACTCTTTTTCTTCCCCATCCCATTCCATTAATGAACTTCCCTGCCCCCAGTGTGATGCAGTTTCCTCCAGCTGAAACCAGAGGCCTTGGCAAACAGAATTTGTCTTCTGGGCTGTCATACGCTGAGCCACTTCTCACCTCTGACTCAGGCAGGTGGTTTAAATAAAATTCAAATTGTGATCATTGCACATTTGATTAAAGCTAACATTGATTGGAACTCACAGGTCAGAATGGAAAATTAATGTTCCTTGGGTTGCAGTGCGATGACTAATGAGCAATCACCTGATGCTGCTTGCTGGCACTTGCTGATTCTGTGGGCTCCATGGGGAGCTCCACACGTGCCACTGGGGGCTCCCCATATGTGACCAGGAGCTAATTTTCCCTGAATCCAAAAGGAGGTTTTGTCACAGGAGGACGAGATATAAATCCCTTCTGAGCTCTTTGAGCCTGAACATGTGACATTGGCCATGGGAAATACATTTCCTTTAGATTGGCCATCAGCCTCAAGTTGATCTGTTCCTTGAGTGCAATGGTGATCTCCCATGTTTAGTCGTTCATCAACCAGGTGCTTCCTTGAGAGGCAACAGCTTCCCTAGAATGAAATAATGCAGCTGCTTCAGGCTGTGTACGGGACCTGTCCATTTTAATTTTTAATTCAACTTTGCTCATTTCTGTGAGCTGGGATTTTGATTATTCCATTTCCAAGACTCTCCTGCCAAATGGAACCATGGGGATATGGGTGCTGGTTCAGGCCTGCCCTTGAAGGCAGGTACAGGTGGGGGCCCAGGGCTATGTCCCATAGGAGTTACTTTCTGTTCACCTGTCTCTGGAGGGGGTGAACCCCAGATGAAGAGGAGGTTGGAGTCCAGAGAACAAGGACACAGGGAAGTGGGGACCTGGAATATTGGTGGGCCAGCTGAGAGGTTATGAAAAGAGGGTCTGGTGAAAGACGGGGGATCAAAGCAGCAAGCAGACAGGACACTGAGGAAGCACACTCTCAGCATTTCTTGTATGCCCAGTTCCATGCATTTCTGAAAGGAATCAGGCCAGATGACACTCCACATTGTAGTCCAAGATACATTGTGAATAGCTTGTTCAAAGTTTTAGGGCCTCCCAGGATGAACTGATGGTAGTGGTTACTTAGGCACATTCTTTGCCCACCTGAAGCAGCTGAGGAGACTGCCTCAGAAACAGAAGGGGCTCAGGTGAGACCTCTGCTCTGTACAGAACTTACTGTTAATCCTCAACAAATAGTAATGGCTACTGATTACTCAGAAGCACACCCAGGAGGAGAGGGTATGCAAAGGGCATGGAAAAAATTACAGAAAAGCAAAGGGGCACATTTAAAGAAAGAAGAACATAGGGCAAGAATATGGTTTAGTAGGTCTGAAATTTGGCAGAGGCTTTTAGCCAGGTGGCCCAATGGAGGAGCGCTATTCTGCATTTTTGAGGAGTTGCTTTGCTAAAAATCTTCTCTAAATCAGACTTCCCATAATCCAGAGGAGTCAGCTTGGGTTGGCACACGTCTGTTATTTGTAAGAAATGCAGTTTTATTATGTGAGAACATGGAATAAAGTGCACCATCAGAGTTTCTGAGCCTTTTTAAAAAGTATGATAACCATCCTCTTTCTTGTCCTTTAGCCCTTTTAATAACAAAATATAATTAACACAGAGGAAAGTACATTAAGTCTTTACTTAATTAAGTGTTGACTTCTGGTTCCACCTAGATGGAGGGGCCCCATTCCTCCCAAGCCCTCCCTCTTGCAACTAAAAATCGCTGGACATAATACATACAACAAGCATAGGAGGACTCTGAAAGGTAGAAAGAAGGCAGCAAATAGCCTAGAGATCGTGGGACTTCTAGAATGACACAGAGATGAGTTCCTTGGGTTCCTTGGGTGCTGAAAGAGCCTCCAATGCCAAATCACCAATAGGCACAGATAAAACAAGTCTCTAAGAAAAGCCTGTTTCTCTCAGTGAAAGGACAGGGAAAAGGGTGGCCTGACAACAAAAAGAAACCTTTTGGGAAGTATCCACTCCACCCCAAAAACCCCATTGGGCTGAACAGGACACTTCTAGAACCACCAGCACCTGTTCTACCTGCAGAAGCTGGCTGAGGTGCTTCCACTCCCCGGTCCAGTGGTGCAGGTGCTGGAGCTGGAAGCTGGGAGCCAATCCTGCATCCGCCTGGCAGAGTAAATGCAAACAAGATAAACACACAAAAAAATCATAATTAAATTTCTTAATGTCAAAACTAAATGTCTAAAAACTCAAAGTAAAGAAAGAAATCTTGAAAGAAGCAGAGAGAAATACTTTACGTATAGGAAACATCTATTTGAATAACAGTGACTATCTCATCTAAAACCATAGAGGCCAATGGCTGAAACATATCTAGGGAAAGTCAACTCATCTGCACTCTTATTTTTGTATGTGAAGAGCAGTTTTATTAGAATGAAAATTCCACCTTCTACTTACTTTATATACAGACTTGGAGCAGAAGCCACAGACCTTTAAAAATGCTTATTCGTGAATTGGTCGGGGCAGGATGGCAGCATAGATCAATGTTGTGCTTGCCTGCTCCCATGAACACATTAAAAATACAACTAAATTATAGAACAATGAGCTTGGAGAACCACCTGGAGACTAGCTGAAGAGAAGTCTTATAACTAAGGATATATAGAATAAGCCACATTGAGACTGGTAGGAAGAGTGGAAATGCAAAACAAGCTGCCCTGTACCCATATATGGTGGTTAAAAATTGGAAGACATGTCTCGCTTCAGAGGTCCCCCCTGAAGAGCAAGGGGTCCCAGCCCCACACCAGGATCCCCAGCCCGTAGTACCAGTGCTGGGAAGAAAAGCCCCCAGAACATCTGGCTGTGAAAAAAAGTGGGAATTCCATCTATCTGGGTGAGACGGAGAGTTGTTGGAAACCCAGACATCCTCTTAAAGGGCCCACACGCTGATTCATTTGCTTGTAGGTACTCATTCTGGGCTCCGGTGGACAGACAGTAACTTGGGAGGTGCCAGAGACATACAGGGAGGGATGAAGTTGTGTGGCTTCAGGGCAGGGACTGGAGGGACAGTCACCATTTTCCGTATTATATAAGACTACCTGGCCAAGATTTGGAGACACAGCAGATCTACCTAAGACATAGAAAAAAACACAGAGGGGCAGTCAACATGAGGAAACAAAGAAATACATTCCAAATGAAAGAACAGGAGAAAATGCCAGAAGAAGAACTAAATGAAATGGAAGCAAGCCACCTACCAGAGACAGAGTTCAGAGCAATGGCTATAAGGATGCTCAAAGAACTTCCTGAGAACTTCAACAAAGAGACAACAAACATTAAAAAGGACATCGAGGGCAGGCTGAGTGGCGCATTGGTTAAGAGCTGGCTTGGGATGCTAGAGGGCCCCGGTTCAGATCCCACATATGAGGGCCAGTGACACTGCCCTCTACAGCTAAGATGCTGAACAACAGCTCAACCTGGAGCTGGGCTGCCGTGAGTCGCCGGCGACGGCGTAGGCTGCAGCCCCTGCTGCAGTGGGTTGCCATGGGCTACCGTGTGTAGCCAGCAGCCATCGTGAGCAGCCGTCCAGAAGCCGGCGACTGATCTGCCTCGCCCAGGAAGAGCACAATGATGGTGCCAACTTGGGCCAGTGAAGCAACGTCCTCCACAACTAGACTGAAGAACAAAAGGACAGCAACTTGTCTGTTCCCCTTCCCCTAATTCCCCAGCACTGTTCCCATCCCCCAATTCCCCAATCAAAAAAATCTTAAAAAAAAAGACATCGAAACCATAAAAAAGAACCAGTCAGAAGTGAAGAATATAATAACTGAAATGAAGAATGTGCTAGAAGGAATCACCAGCAAACTAGATGAAGCTGAAGATCAAATCAGCTATATGGAAGACAAGGTAGCAGAAAACATCCAATCAGAACAGCAAAAAGAAAAAAGAATAAAAAAAAAAAGAAGAGAGTTTAAGAAAACTCCGGGATAACATTGTGTGTACATTCACATCATTGGGGTGCCAGAAGAGAGAGAAAGCAAGGGATTGAGAACTTATTTGAAGAAGTAATAACTTAAAACTTCCCTAACTTGGTGAAGGAAATAGACATACAAATTTAGGAAGTGCAGAGGGCCCCAAACAAGATGAACCCAAGCAGGCCTACACCAAGACATATTGTAATCAAAATGGCAAAGGTTAAAGGCAAAGAGAGACTCCTAAAAGCAGCAAGAGACAGGCAACTAACTTCTGAGGGAGCCCCCATAAGACTGTCAGCTGATTTTCTCCATAGAAACTTTGCAGGCCAGAAGGGATTGGAACAAAATATTCAATGTGATGAAAATCAAGGACCTACAACCAAGATTACTCTACCCAGCAAGGCTATCATTTAAAATCGAAGGACAGA
Source organism: Hipposideros armiger (assembly GCF_001890085.2). Lineage (NCBI taxonomy): Eukaryota > Metazoa > Chordata > Mammalia > Chiroptera > Hipposideridae > Hipposideros > Hipposideros armiger. Next base: position 1,128,401 of record NW_017731756.1, on the reverse strand, counting down.
TAAAGAGCTTCCCAGACAAGAAAAGGTAAAGGAGTTCATCACCACCAAACCAGTATTACAAGGAATGTTAGAGGGACTTCTTTAAGATGGGGAACAAAAAAAGATCAAAATTATGAATAATAAAATGGCAATAGCTACATAACTCTCAACAATTACTTTCAATGTAAATAGATTAAAAGCTCCAATCAAAAGACGTAGTGTGGCAAAATGGATCAGTAAACAAACCTTACTTATGCTGCCTACAAGAGACTCACTTATGATTGAAAGACACTCAGATGGAAAGTAAAGAGATGGAAAAATTTATTTCATGAAAATAGAAATGAAACAAACAAACAAAGAAAAGCTGGGCTAGCAATACTTACACAAAACAAAATAGATTTAAAAACTAAGGCTATAACAAGAGACAAAGAAAGACCCAGTAATCCCACTTCTGGGTATTTATTCCAAAGAAACCCAAAACGCTACTTCAAGGGAACATGTGCATCCATATGTTCATTGCAGCATTGTTTACAATGACCAAGATGTGGAGGCAGCCTGGGTGTGAGTCGATAGAAAAATGGATAAAAAGAAGGTGATACATATTGCTTGGCCATGGAAGGGAATGGGTTCTTGCCATCTGCAGGAGCATGGATGAGCCTGGAGAGTGTTGTGCTGAGTGGAGTGTCAGACAGAGAAAGACAGATGCAATGTGATTTCGTTTATATGTGGAATCTAAGTGAACAAAATGAACAAACAAACAAAACAAAAACAAACTCATAGATACAGAGAACATTTTGATGGTTGACAGATGGAAGCGGGTTGGGGGTATGGGTAAAAAAAGGGGAAGGGATTAAGAAGTACAAATTGGTTATTAAGCAGTAGTTATGGGAGCTGGTTGAGTGGCTCAGTTGGTTAAGAGTTTGCTTAAGAGCACAGGCTCTGAGCAACAGGGTCGCTGGTTCGATTCCCACATGGGCCAGTGAGCTTCGCCCGAGCTGTGCCTGAGCTGAGCTGCTGCTGAGCTGCCAACAGGTAGCAGGATGGCTCAGCTGGTGAGAGCATGTGCTCCTAATGACAAGATTGCCTGTTCGATGGTGGGCTATGCCTACCCACTGCTGGGACTGAACTCTGCACCTTGAGCTTAGCTGCTGCCCGGATGGATCAGTGGATAGAGCACACGCTGTTAACAGCAAGGCTGCCGGTTTGACTCCGCATGAAAAAAAAAACAACGCAGTTATGGGGATTTTGGGTATAGCATAAGAAATATAGTCAATAATACTGTAATAACTATGTATCATGTCAGATGGGTACTAGATTTGTTGGGGTGATAGATGGAAGGGGGCTGATGGCAGGGTGAAAAAGGTGAAGGGATTAAGAACTACAAACTAATAGTTACAAAATAGTCATGGAGATGTAAAGTAAAGCTAGGGAATATAGTCAATAATATGGTAATAACTATGTATAGTGCCAGGTGGGTACTAGACTAGTCAGGGGGATCACTTCTTAAATTATATAAATGTCTAACAACTATGCTGTATACTTGAAATATCAAATAATATAGAATGTCAACTGTAACTGAAAACTTAAAAAGGGGGGGGCGGGAAGGTGAAGGGGAATAAGAGGTCCAAATTTCCAGGTATAATATAAGTACCTTATGGGGATTTAATGTACAGCATGGGGAATATAGTCAATAACATTGTAGTAGCATAGTATGATGTCAGATGGTTGCTGGACTTATCATAGTGATCTCTTCTTTAGGTATATAAATGTTGAATAACTGTAGTATACCCATGAAACTAATATAATATTGTATGTTAGCTATATTTTTAATAAAAATATGTTGAAGAAGAGATAAAAAGGATAGCCAGGGATGGAGATGAAGGGGCAGGCTGGAAAGCTAGGTGTAGAGTTTTCCCTTGGTGATGTTCAAAGCATATTGTTAAACTAAAGAAAGTTCCCAAACAGCATGTTTCATATCCAACAGGTGCGATATTTTGAAAACATTAGATCAATTTATTTTTCATTATTCTTCTACAATCCGTTTACCATTAGGGCTAAGCCAAGAGGACTGTGTCCTCAGGGGCAGGGGGGAGGGCCTTTATGTACCAGAATCAAAGTTTGGAGGCTGAACAAAGTTTTCCCATAAGCCATAGTGAAGATGATTATGACATGGGGCCCCAAGAGGATGTGAGATGTGGATGCTGACAGAACTGAGGTCAGGTGTGAGTGGGCTGGCTCTCTTTTGGGGAAAGGGGTATACAAACAATCTAACAGAAAGATGGTTCAAGAGAATGGAGACTCTGTTATAAACCCTAGAGATTGAGAGGGAGAATAGAGACCCTGAGATGATTTGAGCTGGGCCTTCCCTTCCTGATATATCACTTAAGGGTACTCTGGCCTGCACATGCCAGAAAACTGAGCACTGCAGCTTATCAGAAGAAAGGGTTGCTTATGTTTTTACGTTTTTTCCCTCTCCCCCCCTTTTTTTTTAAGATTTTATTGGGGAATTGGGGGAGGGGAACAGGGCTGGGGAATCAGGGGAAGGGGAACAGACAAGTTGCTGTCTTTTTGTTCTTCAGTCTAGTTGTAGAGGACGTTGCTTCACTGGCCCATGTTGGTATTATCATTGCGCTCTTCCCGGGTGAGGCAGATTGGTTGCCGGCCTCTGGATGGCCGCTCACGGCGGCTATTGACAGCTCACACCGACTGCTGGCTGCTCATGCTGGCTGCCAGCCACACAGGTAGCTTATGGCAGCCCACTGCAGCAGGGACTGCAGCCTATGCTGTTGCCAGCGACTCATGGCAGCCCAGCTCCAGGTCAAGCTGTTGTTTACCATCTTAGCTGTAGAGGGTGCAGCGTCACTGGCCTCCATGTGGGATCCGAACTGGGGCCCTGCTGCTCAGAGCTGGCGTCCCAAGCCAGCTTTTAACCAACGCGCCACTTGGCCAGTCCTATGTGTTTACTTTTAATGTTTTATTATCTTAGCCTGGAAATGGGAGAAGAGGAAGAAACCCTAAAACAATGAAAACAAAATTACCTCCAAAGAGATTGAGTTAACCTGAAAGACACTGTTTTCAACTAAAGCAAGTATGTTATCTAGAATGGGAACTTTTAAGAGTCCTCTTCCCATCATACCTCCACCAGGATTTGGGTATTCCAAACAAGATGAAAACAGTTATAGGAAATAAAAGATCTACACGTCTTGTCACCCTCAGTCTGTAAAAGAGTGTGTATTCATTTATGTGAAAAAAAAAATTCAAAATAGTTTCTGTTTTGGGTGGTGAGGTCATGGGTGATATATACAGAGGGTGCCAAAACAATGTATACACATTTTAAGAAAGGAAAAAACTGTGTTAAAATTGAAATGCAATGAATGACACTAACGTTCATTTGATTAATGCCATCTTTTGAGCAAATGTCATACTATACATTGCTACCATAATTCAATTCAACTTCAAAAAATAGTACATAGATAACATCTCTTAAAATGTGCATACATTTTTTTGGCATCCCCAGTATATATGCACACATATATAACCCATGGGTGATATATGTGTATATATATATATATATACTCTTTTTCTTTATTTGTTTTTGAATGAGGTGAAAATTTTACAACGACCATGTATTGCATTTTGTTTTCCAAAACAAAGCAAACTATAACGCTATTTCCACTTAAACAAATGAGCATCACCTTCCTCACCCCTTCTTCACTGTGCTAGTGGTGTCTATCTGGCCATGGCTCCAGAGGCTCTCTTAACCATGGGGGCTGTTTTGAGCTGGGGTCTGGGAGCAGCCAACCAGGGACATCTGGAAAGGCTGAAGGGGAGAGGGAAGCAGGAGGGAAGGCAGCGCCCACTGGGGGCCTGGAGAGGAGGAAGTGTCTACACCATCAGCAGGCCCTACCCTGGACTGTGCTGGATGCTGGTGGGAGCCTTCTCTGTGGCCAGTGGGAACTCCATCCCTGGACATCTGTGCCCCATCCCTCCAACAGCTCTCTCTTGGCTCCTACCTGGGGGTATCCTCACGCCCTTCCTGCAGCCCTGCCCAGCCCTTCCTCCCTCGCAGCAGCCCACCCTGCTTCCACAGGACCCTCTCCCATCCCCCTATGCTTGGCCAGAAACCTGGTCACTTACCACTGTGCTGGTGATTGGCCGTTCTGAGGAACTAATTCATGCTCAGAGCCAACAACTGACCATTAGTTAGTGCTGAAGCCCTCTGTCACTTTTATAAGGGCCAGAACAGCCTCCCCGCTCCCACCCCACCACTTTAGAGCAGAGGACTCCTGGTGACTCTGTGGGGTAAAAGAAACCAATACATGTTGAACATATGCATGCCATGAGCTTTGCCATTCAGTTCCCCCAAATGGAGGTCTGCCATAATAACCTTGTAAGAGGGGCATGATTGTGCCTGGATTACATTCAGAGAAACTGAGGTTGATAGGACTCAACAAATAAAGCAAGAACAGACAAAATCCTCACCCCAAGTTACACAGCAAGCACAGGGCAAGGCTGGGACAAGATTCTCTACCACAGCTTAAGGGAGCCTCTCAGCCACTCTCCCTGTCCACCTGGAGTCTAGACCTGGGTGATGGGGCATGACAGCTAATGACATTAATAAGTACAACTACATATGCTCACCCTCTCCTGTCATTATTCCTGAGGACATTATCATCCCAATTAGGAGTTAATATCCATTGAAGTGCAACAAAACTTTTAAAATATCTGAATATATTTGGATAACTTGCATGGAGAAAAACCAATTTGATAAAAATACTTAGAAATTCTGTGTAATCTATTTTTTTTTTCCGAGAAGGTGGCCATTTTATTGCCTGTCTGGACAACACCCAGAGTGGGCGGGGCAGAAGGGGCTGGGACTGTTCCCGACAATAAGGTCACCCTCAGCAGATGTGGGCCATGCTGCGGAAAGGTGTCTTCATGCAGCGGGTGCAGAGCTGGTCCACCCAGAGCGGCGCCTCATGCTGCAGGGGTGTGCAGTGCGAGCAGAGAGGAAGTGCTTGCGGTAGTTGAGCAGGCAGCTGAGGGAGGCCATGCAGAGGTCGGAGAAGCACACGAGGCGCCGAGAGAAGTAGATGTTGTTGTGGAAGGTGCAGAAGATGTTCCCAGACGGAGCGTTGAACAGGGCCTTGGTAATGCATCTCAGCTTCGGCAGCCCCTTCATCCAGGCAGCCAGCACCTGCTGTGACTTCGCATCCTGGTAAGGCTGCACGCGTTCCAGCAGCTGTGTGAGTGCCTGCTGCCACGTCAGCGAGTGCATGTACTGCTCTGTGTGGATGATGTGGGTCTCACGCTCCAGCTGGGGGACGATGTGCACCAGCTGTGTGTAGCATGAGATCCACCAGGTCACTGTAGAGGTGTTCTTGGAAGTAGAGCACATGGGGGCCGCACCATTCCGTCAGATGCAGGTAGTCAAACAGGTGTCCCTACCGACAGATCTTGCCCCTTTCCAGGCGAGTGATACGGTCCCACTGAAGTGAGCCCTTTTCATCGAGCTTTCTGAAAGGCTTGTATGGGTCGGGGAAGACGCTGGGCTTGTCCACTTGGACGATGACCACATTGAAGAGTTGGCGCCAGTCGGGACCCACCGTGTGGCGCGTTCCTGAGTCCACGAAACTGAAAGGACTGTTGGTGATGAGGAATGCTGTTTCCCATGGTCCACCAGGTGGCTAGGGACCGCGAATGTCTCATCCCCTCTCAGGATGTACTTCTCCATGTCCCGCTCCATCCACTGGTACATGAGGCCCTTCACGTGCTTGTTTCGAATGGCATCCGTCATGTCCTTGTGAAGGTGCATTTGGTTAAACTCCAAGCCATGGCCCAAGAAATGATCCACCACACAAGAGAGCAGTGCCACCTCTGGCAGCGAGACGTCCATGAACAGCTTGTTGGAGGAACCCTTGCCCTAGAAGCTGCTCATCTGGTACAGTGGGATGTGCTGGGTGCCCCCATTCAGGTCGGTCACCACCTCATCTGGCACGGGCTGCAGGCCCCCGTAGGCCGTCCCCAGCTGCACATAATGGAAGGCATCAGTCTTCATCAGAAGGCTCTTCTGAGTGTGGTAGTGGAGGCCATGGACAGATGGCAAAGCTGGCGTTGTCGTCATACCTCCGAATACACTCTGGGTACTTGTAGCGCTCAATCAGGATGTCACGCGCCGCACTGAAGATGTCTGGTGCAGCGAGTTGGCGTACTGGGCCAGCCAGCGTGCCGTGGTAGTCGAAACTATAGACCTCAACATCATGCAGGCTGATCCCGTTGTTGGCATAAGAAGACTGCTGACGTGGGGCGAGGGCAAGAGATCGTGCGCCAGTCTCCTTAAGTCCTAGTAAGGAGCCCACAGGTGTGCGCTGAGCTCCGCGCTGCCTCCCGGCGCCAGGGTGGGTGCACAGCGCGGAGCGCCCTGGCAGTGGGCGCCAGGACCAGCGCCTCGCAGCCAGGGCAGGAGGGTGAGGACTAGGCGATTCGCGGCCCACAGCGGCCTTCCCATGGCAGCCTGCACGGAGCTGCCGCCTGCAGCCCCACACCCCCATGCCTGCTGCTCGCTGCCGGTGCAGCCCTCCGCTGGTTCGCTGTTCTCCGACTCACAGTGTAATCTCATTTTCCTGAACATTGAGACCATTAATTTTGTCTGTTAATATAATAGCTGCAGGTGGACGTTTTTGGTCTTTTTTTGCTAGGCATGATTTATTTATTTACTTTTCAGGGTTTAATCGTATTTTTGGCATTAAACGTTAGGCTCAGATTTTCTCCCAAGACATAACTTTTAATATCATGGGGACATTAAATTTAATCATCTTTGGCAATTATTTGATGCTACCCTGGAAAATTAGCTTAGAGCAGCTGCAAACATGACGAGTCCTGTGTCTTCGTCCTATTATGTCTGTGTTAAAAATGTGGCTGAGGAACTGCTTTGCAGCCCAAAGGCCTTCCTGAGGCACAGAAATATGTATCCTGTTCTGGGTCTCCTTCACTGAACTGCAGGGAATTCACTCCATTGTTCACTCTTTTGAGACCATTTGTGTTCCTTTTCCATTTTAATTATTGTAAAAAATGAAACCAATCTTTTTAGAAATATGAACCTTTGGAGGTTGCTTCTCTAGATTCTAGAGACATCTCTATAGACCCTGGCAACCTCCTTCTAAAATATTCCCATACCTTAACTTTTTTGTGTGTGTTGGAGATGGAATAAAGACATTGGCATTTTTAAAGCAGGATCAAGAGGTCCATCTCATATACACTATATTCCTATATCTGGACCATGAAAACACAGCTGAAGAGAGTTAATGAACCTGAAAAATGAGCATTTTTGTGTCCTCAATTTTAGAAGAAATCTAAATGAAGTTTCTCATTTTTGGACCATTCACAATTTTCCTTCTGTCTCCTTTCTAAAGAATCTTTATGTTTACAGTATCAAAGGTGCTCTTTGTGAATAGATGGGGAAGAAAGAAAATGGTTTTCCCTAAAGTATCCAGAAGGCAAGAATTACAAACAAAGGTGTTTTTAACTAAAGATACCTTAGGACACCACAGGCAGGAGGTGTCTTTTCTCACGGAGCTAATTATGAGAGGTCCTGGGGTGGCGAGAACAAAGAGCTTCCTGCGGGATGCAGAGACCAGGCCTGAGTGAATTACAAAGCCAAGAACAGATGCCCTCTTTCTTTGGAATTGAAATCTAGCAATCTTTCTCTCCATTGTGTCTTCCTTTCCTCACTTGCCCCTTCTCTCCCTAGCATTATTTTGCTAAACATGCCTCTGGGAGGTGTGCTTAGGTGTATTTTTAGTGTGTTTTTCTTACAACAGCCACTTGTCTCAGTCGGGTTCATAGAACATTTACAGTGAGGTTTTCTCTACTTATCCCATTCAGAGATGCCCTCCTCACCTGCTCCAAATAAATCCCTCTTAGATTTAATTGTACAGAGGAACGCATGTGGGACAGATTTGTTGGGTAAGGATTTCTCTTGGTTTCTGAGAACAGAGATGTAACTGAGACCCTCTTCATTTTTGTTTTAATAAGCACTATGTGATCTGATTAAATTGCTTTTCATATTTATTTCTATCAATGTCATGGGACCTTCACGATGTAGGCACTCAAGTTAGTCCCTCACTTTTGAGAAATTGCCTTCCTTCTCTGTCAAGCTTTTATGGAATACGGGAATGTATGGAGCTTTTAAATAAAATCTGTGAATCATACTAGTGCAAAAAGGTTGCCAGAAAAACCATCATCAGTTCAGCTTTTCCTTATTTGGAGTTATTCTCTATTTGCTCAGAATAAACAACAAAACCAAGAACTCCAGCGCTGACCAACTCACTTTGGTCGTAATAAGTGTTTTGTTTCCTCTGTGTTCTATTCAACTGCTGGCTATGTTCACACACACACACTGGTAAGGGCGTGTGTGTGTGTGTGTGTGTGTGTGTGTGTGTGTGTATGTGTGCTATTCACCTGCATGGCTCGATTTGCAGTCACTAGCCACTGGGGCTCTTGGGCATTTTCAGTATGGCTAGTCTAAATTGAGGCGTTCTGCAAGTATACTTGTAAAATATGCACTGGGTTTCAGAGACTGAAAATTTGTAAAATATCTCAATTGTTTTACAATTGATTATATGTTGAAATAATAATATTTTGGATATATTGGGTTAAATAAAACATATTAAAATTATTTTTTTCTGTTTTTTAAGCTTTTAAAATTTTACCTTTTTAAAAATCTTTTTACATTTTTAGCACACATATGTGGCTCACATTATATTTCTCTTGAACATCACTGGTACCGGTAGTACACCCATTGCCTAAAAGCCCAGGTTTTAAGGGGCTGTGTATCTGATATTCCGTCTCTACGTACCTAATGCTTGACTATAATTATCGTTTCAGGTCCAGTGAGTCTTTTGGACTCAATGTGTCTTTTTACAATACTGGACAATGTTAGTTAGATGTTCTTAAATATTTTTTAAGATGCAACAAAAGTATTAACTATAAAGAATTGAATCCACACTACAAAAGGAGACCTTGTACAGTTTATTGCATATTTAGGAATGTATCATATGTATACATGTGTCATTACTATAAATGAGATATGGCTTAGTTTGGGTATTAGCGTCTCATCCCTCCTCACTAGACATCATACAATTTGAGCCAGGTATGCATAAATCCATCACTTTTGGGCCTGGTTTTCCTGTCACTTGTGTCTTGTGTGCTCCACTCTGTGTTTATCCCTTACCATTCTGCTCTGGAATCCTTGTTTGCTGATATCAGGACTTTCCATCCCAATTGCAGAGATCGCTTTTGGTCCTTTTACAATTGCTCAATAGAAGGATTTAAAATAGAACATCTTCAATAAATTTCTATAACTCGCCCTATTTCCAAGAGCACAGGCTCTAAGGAGATTTACTCTGTTTACCCCGTTCTTTACAAATGATCTGGAAGGGGTGGCATCTCCTTACGTTCTCTCTGCTCTGAATGCTGTACAACTTGGAAAGATGGGTGCTGCTCTCTGTTCTGCATCTTTCTTGTCTACCTGAGTTGTATGCTTACAAAGCCATCTTGACTTTTGGTGAGAGAATAGTGTCCACAATGAGTCTAAAATGATAATCACTCCTCAATTTGTTCAGAAAGACTTGAACTCTGGAATGCTTTTCTGTTTCATTGTTAAATATCTACCCTCCCGACCCTAACAAAGTCATAACAGTTGATCAAAATATTTAGCCGATAAAAACAGTTCTCATCCTGGAGGGGAATTTCTCCACTTCCTTATACCAGTTTAAGAGGTATCAAAACCCACACTGGGATGCAAGCTGTACTAGGCACTCACAATGTGCAGAAAAGTATACAGAATGATTATTTTTAAACATTTTCTTGGGTTAAACCAATAATGTTGGGTTAAACCAACAATATTTGGTCGTTAGAAATAACAACCTAAGAGGGAGAGGAGTAAGTTGTATGAAAGCATGCATTTTTCAAGTAAAAAAACCTAGCCGGTTGGTTAAGTCACCGATGTCTTCTGCTTACATTATAATTGCTCAAGAAAACTTGATGGTTGTGATTTTCTAATTTTTTTTTTCATTTTTAATTTTTATCTTTTTTTGTAACTGAAACTTCTAGATTGCTTCTGGACGTCTCAGGAAGACAGAGACAAACTTAATGGGAGAAATGCTTTATGAATTGTTCTCACTAGACAGAGGTCGCTTATGTATGGCCCAGGTACTGCGGTACTGCCCCAGCCTGGTTATTCTTCAATATTCTAGAGTCCCATACAATTTGCCCTTGGGGTCAGGATTTCATTGCTGGTTAAGGGGTTGCAGGGGGTGGGGGGGATAGGATTAACTTGCAGCCTAAGCCACTTTTTAACAGATTATGCAGCCCCTTGATCTTCTAGAAAAGTTTGCTGTACTTGTCATATTCAGGTGCTTAACAAATGGTAACTGAATACATAAATAATTGAATGAAAGGAGGACTGTTTATTCCCTTCTTGTTTTGGTTTTGAAATTTAATCACTAACAGTAATCACAATTTTGAACAGTAATCACAACCATTAGTTTTCTGATGTTCCAGGAATCTTTCAGTTTCCTAATAAGTATCAGAAAGTCCTTCAAACTTAAGTTTAATTCCATTAAAAAAAAAAAAAGACATAGCTTTCAGCTTTCCGCTTTTGGCTCTGAGGAGGCCAAGATGCAACTTTCTTCTGTTATCCTGAATCTGGTTTGATCTGATGCCAGCCACCTCCACCATACTGCCGAAGTTCAACCCCAACGAGATCAAAGTTAAATACCTGAGGTTCACCTGTGGGGAAGTTGGTGTCACATTTGCCCTGGCCCCCAAGATTGGCCCCCTTGGTCTGTCTCCAAAAGAGGCTGGTGATGACATCACTAAAAAAACTGGTGATTGGAAGGGTCTGGGGATGAAAGTGAAACTGACTGTGCAGAACAGACAGGCCCAGATTGAGGTGGTACCTTCTGCTTCTGCCCAGATCATCAAAGCCCTCAAAGAACCACAAAGAGAGAGAAAGAAGCAAAAACATTAAGCACAGTGGAAATACATTTTGATGAGATTGTCAACATTGCCCCACAGATGCGGCACTGATCTTTAGCTAGAGAACTCTCTGGAACCATTAAAGAGATCTTGGGGACTGCCAAGTCTGTGGGCTGCAACATTGATGGCTGCCCCCGACAGGACATCAACAGTGGTGCAGTGGAACACCCAGCTAGTTAAGAACTACACAGAAAAATATTTCAATTAAAAATCATTTGACAACCAAAATAAATAAATAAAAATAAACATAGATGGCATAATTTATGGAAACGGGCACAGTGTCACTAGCTATTTCAGTGCTTTAAGCATGGGCTTAATTAAAATATTCATACTTTGGGGAAATCACAATTTTTCTTTTTTGGAGTAAGCTTTCACTCAACATGTTCAGATTTTCTTTTATTTCTCAATTTATTTTATTTTTAAAAATATTTTTATTAACATATAGCTAACATATAATATTATATTAGTTTCAGGGGTACACCACAGTTATTCAACATTTATATACCTAAAGAAGTGATCACTATGATAAGTCCAGCAATCATCTGACACCATACTATGCTATCACAATATTATTATTATTATTATTATTATT
>NW_017731756.1:1090775-1115960 GCF_001890085.2 Hipposideros armiger | reverse complement strand
CCGCTCACGCTGGCTGCTGGCTACACACGGTAGCCCATGGCAACCCACTGCAGCAGGGGCTGCAGCCTATGCCATCGCCGGCGACTCACGGCAGCCCAGTTCCAGGTTGAGCTGTTGTTGAGCATCTTAGCTGTAGAGGGCGGTGTCACTGGCCCTCATATGTGGACTCCGAACCGGGGCCCTCTGACGTCCCAATCCAGCTCTTAACCAACATGCCACTCGGCCAGCCCCTCAATATTATTTTATATTAATTTCAGGAGTACAGCATAGTGGTTAGACATTTGTATAATTTAAGAAATAATCCCACTGACTAGTATTCACCTGGCACTATATGTAGTTATTACTATATTATTGACTATATTCCCTATGCTGTACTTTACCTCCCCATAACTATTTTGTAACTATCAGTTTGTACTTCTTATTCTTTTTATCTTTTATACCCTGTTTCCCAACACCCTTCCTTCTATCACCCCAAAAATTCTAGTACCCATCTGACATCATACAAAGTTATTACAATATTATTGACTATATTCCTTATGCTATATCCTATATTCCCATGACTACTGTGTAACAACCAATTTGTACTTCTTAATCCCTTCTCCTTTTTCACTCATCCCCAAACCCTCTTCCATCTGGCAACCATCAAAATGTTCTCTGTATCTATGAGTTTGTGCCTGTTTTGTTTGTTTATTTTGTTCTTTAGATTCCACATATAGGGAAAATCTCATTGCATCTGTCTTTCTCTGTCTGACACTCCATTCAGTACAGTACCCTCCAGATCCATCCATGTGACCGCAGATGGCAAGAGCCTATTCTTTTCCTGGCTGAGCAGTATTCCATAGTATATATGTACCACCTCCTCTTTATCCATTCTTCCTGTGACAGACACCCAGGCTGCCTCCACATCTTGGACATTGTAAACAATGCTGCGATGAACACATGGATTCACATATCTCTTCAAAGTAGCATTTGGATTTCTTCAGATAAATAGCCTGAAGTGGGATTACTGAGTTCTTCTTTGTCTCTTGTTATATAGCCTTTGTTTTAAAATCTATTTTGTCTGGTATAAGTATTGCTACTCCAGCTTTTTTTGTTGTTGTTGTTTTCATTTCTATTTTCATGAAATATCCTTTTCCATCCCTTTACTTTCCATCTGTGTGTGCCTTTCAATCTGAAGTGAGTCTTTTATAGGCAGTGTATGTAAGGGTCTTGCTTTCTTATCCATTTAGCCATCCTATGTCTTTTTTTTTTTTTTTAAGATTTTATATTGGGGAATTGGGGGAGGGGAACAGTGTTGGGGAATTGGGGAAGGGGAACAGCCAAGTTGTTGTTCTTCAGTCTTCGTTGTGGAGGGCACCAGGCGCCATCTGGCTTCCTGTCGGCAGCTCATGGCCTCTGAGCTCAAGATGCTGTGTTTGATCTTAGTTGTGGGTGGGTGTAGCCACCATCCCATGTTGGAGTCGAACCAGTAGCCTTGTTGTTAAGAGCACATGTGCTATCCACTGAGCCATCTGGGCGGCAGCTCAGCTCAAGGTGTCAGGTTCAGTCTTTGTTGTGGGTGGGCATAGCCCACCATCGAACAGGCAATCTTGTTGTTACATCAGCTGAGACATCCTGCCACCTGTTGGCAGCTCAGCGACAGCTCAGCTCGGGTGCAGTATCATTGGACCCTGTTGCTCAGAGCTCGTGCTCTTAAGCCAACTCTTAACCAAATGAGTGACTTGGCTGGCCCCATCTTTTGAATGGAGCGTTTAACCCATTTACATTGAAAGTAATTGTTGATAGATATGTACCTATTGCCATTTTATTATTCATAATTTTGATTTTTTTTTTTACATCTTAAAGAAGTTCCTCTAACATTCCTTGTAATACTGTTTTGATGGTGATGAACTTTAACTTTTTCTTGTCTGGGAAGCTCTTTATCTGTCCTTTGATTTTAAGTGATCGCTTTTGATGGGTAGAGTAATCTTGGTTGTAGGTCCTTGATTTTCATCACATTGACTATTTTGTGCCAATCCCTTCTGGCCTGCAAAGTTTCTGTTGAGAAATCAGCTGATGATCTTATGGGGGCTCTTTTATAAGGTACTAGTTGCGTTTCTCTTGCTGCTTTTAGGATTCTCTCTTTGTATTTAACCTTTGCCATTCTAACTATAATGTGTCTTGGTGTGGGCCTGTTCCAGTTAATCTCGTTTGAGACTCTGTGCTTTCTGCACTTGTATGTCTATTTCCTTCACCAGGTTAGGAAAGTTTTCAGTCATAATTTTTTCAAATAGGTGCTCAGTCCCTTGCTTTCTCTCTTCTCCTTCTGGTATCCCATATGATGCAAATGTTGTTAAGCTTGATGTTGTCTCAAGAGCTCTTAAACAATCCTCATTTTTTTTGGATTCTTTTACCTTTTGCTGTTCTGATTGGCTGTTTCTGATACCTTGTCTTCCAAATAGCTGATTCAATCCTCGTTTTCATTTAGTCTGCTGGTGATTTCTTCTAGTGCATTTTTCAGTTATTGTATTTTTTGCTTCTGACTTTTTATGATTTCTGTGTATTTTTTAATGCTTGCTATCACTTTGTTGCAGTTCTCACTCAGTTCCTTGAGCATCCTTATATTCGTTGTTTTGAATTCTGTATCTGGTAGGTTGCTTGTCTCCATTTTGTTTGGTTCTTTTTCTGGAGTTTTCTCCTGTTCTCTCATTTGGGACACATTTCTTTGTTTCCTCATTTTGGCTGCCTCTCTGTCTTTGTTTCTATGTATTAGATAGATCTGCTAAGTCCCTCAATTTTGGGTGGGTGGCCTTATGTAATAGGTACCCTTTGGGGCCCAGTGGCACAGTCTCCCTGGTCACCTGCTCCAGGTGCTCCAGGAGTGTCCCTTGCGTGGGTTGTGTGCACCATCTTGTTATAGTTGAGCCTTGGTTACTATTGGCACATCAGTGGGTAGGACTCACCCTCAAGCTGATTGGCTATGGGGTTTGGCCATGTCCACAGCTTAATGGCTGCTGTGGGGGAGGCTTACCTCACTGAGTGGTATTCACTCCAGTGGGCTCTGGTACCTGTTGAGACTGCCCTTTGGGTGTGCCACATGTGGGGCCAGTTGTTTGGTGCTCTGCTATGGTCTGAAGCCAATCTCCAAGTATGTTGGTTCTCGGGCCTTTTGTGAGGGATTCCAGTGCAGGCCCAGGTCAGCAACTGCTTGTGACTGGCTGGGGACTAACTGGTAAGAGCTACAAAACAATCTGCGGTTGTTTGCTGCCTGTGCTAAGCCTGGAGGCATGTGGGACAGGCCGTGCTGTTAACTGAGGATGTCTGCCACCAGTACCAGGCCTAGGGTAGCTCCACAAAATTCCAGGACACCCCAAGGCTTACTGCCACGTGCCAGCTCCCTTTAGGTTCAGCCTTTGACAAAGCCTCATGTAAATACACAAGTTGGGTGAGGCAGGGTCTCAGGGAGTCACTAGAGTGAGAAGAATTGTGGTCACCAGGTTAATGTAAATTATGGTTTGGTGCCAGTGTTGAGCCTCAAGCTACTCAGCAAAAGTCTCAGAGCATATTGAGGCCAGTTGCTGCCTGGCTGGGGTCTGTCAGACTCTGATTGTTTTCCAAGAAAGAGTGCAGTGTGGGCGGGGCTGGCTGCTCTTGCAGAAAGTGCCTCCAGCATTGGGGGAGTTGGCTGTGTGTGTGTGTGTGTGTGTGGGGGGGGTGGGCAGCAGTGAGTCAGCAGGGTGTAGCAGTGGAGTCCACCAGACCAATCATTTTAGATTTCGCCATGTGGGGGCGGGCTTAACACAAGAAAGATGGCGCCCACCTGCTGGCTGCACCGGAGGAGGACTTCCTCACAGGAAAATGGCAGCTGTCTCCTTGCTCTCAACCTGAAACAACACCACTCAGTTTGACCCCCATATGCCTCTGACCCACCGCGAGTTACTGTCCCTCTGCTGGATCCCAAGGTGAGAGCCTAAGAGTGAGAGAGTCTGTATGAGGGCCCTTTAAGAGGATGCCTGGGTTTCCCGCTGCCTTCCTTACCACCCGGATGGTTGGAATCCCCACTGTTTTTCAGGTGTTGTGGGGGCTCCTCTTCCTGGCACCAGTACTCTGGGCTGGGGAGGCCAGTATGGCGCTGGAGTTTCTCACTCCACAGGGGGGAACCTCCACAGCTGAGATATCTCTCCTGGTTCTCAGCTGCCATATGGAGATTTGGATTTAGTCAGTTCTGTGTCTCCGCTCCTCCTACCGGTCTCAACATGGCTTCTTCTTTATATTTTTAGTTATAAAACTTCTGTTCAGCCAGACTTCAGATGGTTCTCCAGGTTGATTGTTCTATAATTTAGTTGAATTTTAATTTGTTCATGGAAGGATGCAGGCATGGTGTTTATCTACTGATTTTCTAAAGTAGCAAACAAAGCAATTCTTAATTCTGAATGTTCTCTGGGGCAAAAATGGTAAAACACAAAAATTCCCCAAATTTATTTGAAAGGCATTTCAATGTGCTCATTTTAGCTTCCTCATAGCTTCTGTGCCTATGAGCTAAGTAGAGCTCAGCTTCTCACAGGTGTTTACCACTAGTTGCACTAACAAGGAGTGGGGGTGAGCAGGGAGGAGAGGCCTGCCTCAGCAGGGCTATGGAGTTTGGCTGGTCACCTGGCCCTGGGTAACTAAGGTTAGCTAGAAAGGTGCACTTTTGTTCATTCATTGTGCTGTCAGTGATGGCCCTGGAGCATCAGGTCCCTTCAGGTGTTGTCCAGAAGGTTTGCTCTGGCCTGGGGTTCCAGTTGCTTCTCTGCCTCATGAAGTGCCGCCAAGTGTATGGTCACCCATTCATGGGCATGTTTCATTCAAATTAGTGCATTGGACTAAGAGTAATTGCTCAGAGCTGCTGTGTGCTTTAGAGCTAGAATACAAGCTTCTGAAAAACTGATGGAAATTCCAGGAATAAGTCTCCATCTGCCTGCCAGGCCCCTCTGAGCAGGCTGGTCAGGACTGGGGCCTTGGGACAGGCTGTGGGGCAGGTCCCGACACTTCTCTGTTCTGGTCACACTAAGTGCCCAGCTGTGGTTACTGACACAGGTCAGTGCTCGCAGAGGAAAATAACTGTGTCCTCATGGGTCTGCTGCTTCTGGGGGAACGGCTTGCTGCTGACTGGCAGGCAGCCAGTTAAAATTCCCCAGAGTGAGAGGAGCCCTATAGCCTGCTGTCCAAACAGGCAGAACGGTCTTACAGAGTGGGCTTTAGTCAGTCCTTGGCTCAGAACCTTCTTGTGGCTTCGTTGGCTTCGTATTGCGCTCAGCATCAGTTCCACAGCCTTTAATGCAGCCTAACTGCTACACTTTTCTCATGTGCTCCATCAGTCACCTTAGAGCAAGTATATGCTTGTCCCAGACTAGTGTGCTTCTGCTCCCTCTGCCTGGAATGTTCGCTGCCTCAGGTGAGCACTCCATATCATCTTTCAAGAAGCATCCCTGACTTCCCTTTGTACAATAGACCCTCACCACCAACCGTGGAATTCATCATCCTCTCCTCTTTTACCTTGTTTTATTTTCTCCTATATCCCTTATCTCCCCTTGACAATGTAGATATTGATTTGTTTATTTCTCATGATGAGTGGAAAGATTTATCTATTATGTTTAGTTACTGCTAGATCCCCAGGGCTTGATACAAAATAGATGCTAAGTCACTTCAGTCTTAATTAAATACATAATAAACAAGTGTTGACTGCAACCATTTGGAAACTAGGGGTGTTTTGGTCAAGGTTATTATTAGGAGAAAACTATCTTATTAACTCCTAGACTGCACAAAACATATCTTTGCTTTTGTCATTGGGTCAACCATCATTGTACTTCAGAGCCAATAGCAGATGGGCATTTGGGAATCCCTCCCCCTGTTGGGTCTCCCTTTCACCTAACACCCGAACTTCACTTCTCTTGGTTCTAAGTTTCACCTTGGCAGAGCCCCAGCATGGGTCTCAGCACACCCCAGCCTGGCAGACCCTCATTTTATTCTTGTTTCCAGAGATCAAACCTATGTAGGATCACCAGGGCAGACACCCGCTTCCCTCATGATGAAACCTCCCTGGAACCCTTTGTCTCTTTTCCTGCCGCTGCTCTTAAGATGAACTGTTATCAGCAATGTCTACTCAAGTTGAACTTCAAAAGGAAGGGGGACCCATTCCTCCTCTCCCCAGGGGATCCCAGGCTCCTAGACAGATTTGCCTACTCGCTTCCTAACATCTTTCTTTTTTTCTTTTTTTTTGAACTGAAGTACAACTTATATAAAATAAAATACGTAGATCTTAAGAGTTCAGTTACGAGTTTGGACAAATATATACACCTGTGCAACCTCCACTCCAGTCAAGACATGGAACGCTCCCATCACCCAGTGCTCTCTGTCCTGCCCATTCCCAGGCTCTCCCCAAGCCCTGGAGGCACCCACTGCTCCAGTTTCTATACCAGAGATTAGTTTTGCCTATTCTAGAATGTCACACAAGGGATATACAATAGGTATTCTTGAGGTTATCCATGTTGTTTTGTGTTTCAATAGTTCTTGTTATTGCTAAGTAGTATTCTGTTGTACGAGTATATATATGTCCAAATTTGTTTGTTCATTCACCTGTTGATTGACCCCTGGGTTATTTCCAGGTTTTTGCTATTATGAACAAAGCTGCTACGAACATTCTTGTATTAGTCTTTGAGTGAACAGATGTTTTCACTTCTATTGAATAAATAGGAGAATAATTGCTGGTTCATAGGGTAGATACATGTTTGATTGAATATAGTACTGCCGAAATATTTTTCAAAGTGCTGTATCATTTTGCATTTTCCCTAGAAATCTATGACACTTGCTATAGTCAGTCTTTTTAATATTAGCCATGTTAATGAGTGTGAAGTGGCATCTCATGGTAGGTTTTTTTTTTTTTTTTAGCTGAGCCATCCTGCTACCTGTTGGCAGCTCAGCGGCTGCTCAGCTCGGGCTGGACTCGAACCGCTGTTGCTCAGAGCTCAAACTCTTGAGCGAGCTCTTAACCAACTGAGCCACTCGGCCGGCCCTCATGGTAGTTTTAATTTGCATTTCCATAATGATTAATAATACTGAGCATCTTTTCATGTGCTTATTAGGCATTCATGCATTTTCTTTTGTGAAGCATCTATTCAAGTCTTTTGCCCATTTTTAAGAACTGGGTTGCCTACTTTATTTTCAGAGGATAAATTTTATCTTTCATTGAGGTGTAACTGACATATAACATTATATTAGTTTTGGGTGTACAACATAATAATTCAATATTTTATATACATTGTGAAATATTCACCACAATAAGTCAATACCCAGTTGCTTACCTTCTTATTGAAATGAGGACAGTTTTTTGTCAAGTTCTTTTGTTGTTTTTTAGATATATATGTAGCTGATATTATCTTCCAGTTTGTGTCTTGCCTTTTCATTTTCTTAAGTATCCTCCTAGTGTGTTTCTTTGTGCCTTTTCATGAATCCTTGTGACAGCTGTAGTATTATCTGTTATGCTTATTTAGTTCTGATGGTGTCTCTCACAATTTACTTAATTGTATACTCCTTGAAACTGGGGCCTTGCCTTCTAATCTTTATATTTCTTTTTCCCACCCCACAAGCAGAGCCCAAAGCATCCTCCTGATGGGTAACATTTGTTGATGATGGATTGGCTTCTATACCAACTCTGTAGCCAGGCTAACAGATCTGTACTGTTTCCTATTAAATTATAAGCTGGCTTTGTGAGAGTTTAAGCTTCTTCTTTAAGTACAGTATTGTAAAGATAATAGGTTCTCAGAGTAATTTGTTCTTTGGGTCCCTAAGCTCTGTGAAAGCAAAGTTCTTGTTCAACACTGGTCTCCTGTACCCCTCTACCATGCTGAGTGTGGTAGCTGGCACCCAGTAGATGCTCATAAAATATCCCTTGGATAAAATGAGTGAATATGCACAAGAAACACTAGTGTGGCCCTCTTAAGTCCAAAGGAAAGGCTCACAGGCAGGATATACATGGTTAACAGAGCTCAGTGTTACCCCTGAAAGTTGTTTGCAGGAGAGAAGAGTCTGAAAAGGAGAGAAAAAATTGCTGTGTTCCTGTCTTTCAGTCTCTTGGGTTTAATCTATTTCTCATCTTTGATTAGAAATCAAACATTTGCTCATGCATCTTTGATATTACCCAGCTATCTTTTGAAATGACTTTTTGAATACTAAAAGTTTCAGGCAAGACTTGCAGATGTCGGTTTCTGTTCCTACAATGTTCATTTGAGAGAACATCATTTTCATGATAAGATCTGATTAGTCCTCTTAAATCAATCTTCAGTGTCCCTCATAAATCTACCATTTTAATACTTTAAACCAGAGTCATTTATTTTTTAAGAAAAAGGTCAGCGCATTTTTAAATTGATCTATGGTGCTGTATAAATTATGTAAGGAGAACTGGATTTTCATATTTTCAGTGACGTAAATGACAATATGATATCTCAAACTATTTCTAATAGGTCTTAGTGATGAATGACAGTTCTGTCCTTGACTTTGACATTTACAGTAGGATAATCGCCATCTAATAAATTCTATGTACCTGAGAACAGCGAGTGGATGATGGAGGTGAAGGGCAAAGCCATCTTTAGATTCCTATAGGGTGTCTCTCTCACTGAACTGTGTGGTAGAGTCACTTTCATCCGTGGACCTTGGGCTGTTCAGTGGCTAGTCAACCACAAGAGAAGTTTAAGATGAAATAAAAACTTCCACCCTTTGTCCTTTCCGAGTGTCCTTAACTGTCTTCACTTTCTAAGCAGCAGACAGCTTAGCAGCTTGGTTCTCGATAGTGAACCATTCACCTCAATTCCTCCTCAGCTCCAACTAGAAATGGAGAATAGACACTGCTTCTCTCAGTGCTGGCCTCCGACTGTTACTGCATCCTGGGTATGTGCTTTCCTGTGTGGGTCTGTCTGGTTGCATTCTTGTATGGCTCCAGCATCACTCTAGGCTTTTAAAGCTTTTCAAGGAAGATGATAATGATCTACTTCAGTAGTCACTCATTAAGTGCTTGTATAACAAGGAGAGGCCTGTGCAGCTGCAGAGGAGCTGTGCCATGGCTGGAGGAGAAATTTCTGCCCAAACTTAAACTAGAGATGCCATGGGGCCCTGCAGGTTTGAGGGTCACTAGGCCAGCCAGTGCCAGGAAGCCACAGCTTGCCTGTGTGCCAGCGGCAGAGGCCATGCACCCATCCAGTCCACAGCTTGCACTGTCCCTGGCAGGTGGGGGTGTGGGTGCAGGGACTCTGCCACAAAGAACCCCATCTGCATTCTGGAGGCTGAGTAGCTTTCATCGCCTGCCTCTTCTTACTCTGTGTGATAAATGACCCATTTATCTTTTGGCCACTTAGCCACAGTGTGAAGAGGGTGCCTGCTTCACAGACAATTGCAACAGGACTGGAAGCATCAGATGTGAAGCAGCATTTTTAAAAAAACCCACATTTTTATTGTGGTTTCTGATGAGGCACACTGCTGGCTGGTCCTCCCTTGAGCGACCCCCTCTACAGGGCAGTGAGTTTACCCCCTGAATGGTGCCACACAGACCCTAGGGAAGGTGGCATCTGGGAAGCTCCATGTCATGGCCTCAGCTCTCTTTTCCTGAGCTATTTATAGGCCCTTGGAGGGCAAAGAGATTAGGCAGCTGGCCTGAGATGTTTGCATAAATGTGGCGCTCATTCAATGATTTCATTCCAAGCCAGTTATCTCTGCCCTGCTCTCGCCCAGGTCCTCCATTACTCTGTACTTATCTTACCCTTTTAGTGATGCGGCTCATTAAACCATTAAACCATTAAAGAGCAACAATTCTTGCTAGGGGGTGGGGGCTGCATCAGGATTCCACAGGGCACTGACCTGTCAGAACAGGGGACGTCCTATCAGGATTTGGAAATGACCATTTTCACAGACTGGGTAATTCTGATAAGTACTTTGGGCCTCCAGAGACTCAGAAGGGTGGAATTGATTGGGGTGGAGGGAAAGAGAAAACAGAGCTGGTCTCTAAAGCAGGGCTCCAGGGAGTGGGGGTGGAAGGGTGACCTCTCAGGAAGTCAGTGGCGGGCAGTCAGGTGGGGCAGAGCCAGAGAAAGCGCGGTCTCATTCAGGGTCATGTTCGCTTCCTCTGTAAGCGCAGTGGGTACAGTTCAGTGGGAGGCAGAAAGCTGCCCTCACCACCAGAAGGTGGAGGAGGGGCAGAACATGAGAGTCCTGTGAGCAGCCAGAGGTGCAGGGCACCTGGTGGCAGGCAGAGGGAGAGGAGAAAGTGGGAGATGGACAATGCAGGATATTCAGACCCTCATTGGTCTGAAACATGGAAAGGGAGTTAGAGGACCCCCATCCACAGCTTGGACATGTGAGCAGGTTTCATTAAAGATGTAGTTCAGGAAGCACAAGCCACTGTACTGTTCCAAAGAATTAGGAGCCCTCAAAATCACCAGATGGCCCAGGGACAAGGAAGTTCCTCCCCCCTCCCCCTTCCCCTAGTGATTAGTGTCAAGGTCAGACTTCAGGGCCGTTCTCCAGGGCTCAGGCAGCTGCACACTCCTGGCAACCACCGCCATCATCACATGTCTCCTGGCGCTGGGATGTGAGACCCGGCACTGAAAACAACTTGTCTGCTGGGCTTGCTTGTCAGCCACCCAGATGCAGGGTGAGGGCCCCTGTCCCTGGTACCACCCACACCTGCTGGCTGTGTGTTTTGTTGGCAGAACCTGCACAGCACCCAGAACCCTGGGAAATGCAGTTATGACTTCAAGCCCCACAATATAGAGACGGGGAGGGGTGCCTGGACAAAAGCCACAGTGCCTCAGAGGGTCAGGGGACATGGGTAGCATGCCCCACAAGCCTGAGTAAGGTCATTATCTGTCCTTGGCCGTCAGGACTGATGTGGGTCCCTCGGGCACCCAGAAGCTGCCTTCCCAGATTTACTCTACCTCATTGAATGAGAGCCCCATTTCCACCCTGGGGGTAAACATTTCAATGACATGTCTTCCTGAGTCACATTGAGTAAATCCTTAGACTACTTTGCAGTTACAGCTGATTAAAAATAGAGAATTTAATACATGTCTTTAGACGGTTGAGAATGAAGAAACAAGGAACAGAGCTTCTGGTAACTGAATATACCTGCCTCCTTGTCCACTCTCCTGGAGCCATTTGTCTAGTTCCACATTGGATTGGTTACATGGTACGTGAATGTGCCTTTGGAATAAACAAAAAAATGAACCAAATGTCAACTCAGCTTCCAGATGCCACTGCTTCCTCAGTTTACCAAATGGGGAGCTCTGGCAGGAGAGAATTGGGACAGACATCACTGCTCTCTGCTCTCCACCTCCCAGCCTGTACTTGGATGAGCCTTGCTTTCACCTTGCTTGCCTCTCCCTTTAGCCCTTTGAGAACCTTGTGATTTTCTAAGTTATAAAGATCTAGTAAAATTAGCGTCAGTGTCAGGAAGTGGGCGAGTTGGACTTGTGTCCTGAGTGGAAGCTGCTCTCCCAGATCTGGCTTTACTGAACAAACATGCGGAGACCAAAGACAAGACCCCCGTCCCAGGATGATCCGTCTGCCACTCTGGGCCTCAGTTTCCCCCATGCGTCGCTATATGATGGTTTCACTTTGGGGCCTTTAACAACTTTCTCAAATTTTATGAATTTCTCTGAGATTAAAGGTCCAATTATAAACATAATATATGCATCTATAGTTAATTCACATGCTCGTTATAGAAAATTTAGAAAAAGCCAAGAAGGTAGAATAAGACAGATCATTCATAGCCCCTGCACCCTAGGGAAGTCAATATTTTTTGGTCCTAGGATGTCCTTCCAATAACACAGCTCTTCAAACTTGCTCCATTTATTTCTAGGAAGAACTAGGTATAAAGAAAACTATCCCCTGCCCAAATAACAGTTGCTACATATAGGTGTATATTTAATACACACACATGAAATTAAGTTCACAAACTAAATTGTCTGAACTTCGTGTGTGTGTGTGTGTGTGTGTGTGCGTGCGCAAAAAAAATGTATAAACATTTTAAGAGATGTTAACACTTTGGTCAACGTTGCATAAGCAGTTGCTCAAGCAGTAGTTCGCCATATTAAGAAATGTCTGGATGCTGATGGTAACCACTTTGGGCACCTCTTGTAATTGCAGAAGTCAAACGTGACTTCTATTCATCTTTTGTTATCGGTATATATTGAGTATTACAATTTTAACACAGTTTTCCTTTCTTAAAATGTGCATACATTTTCTTGGCACCCTCTATATGTGCTAAGAGAAAGCCAAGTGGCTCGTTCAGCACAGGGAGGATTTGCGATACATCAGAGATCGTTGCTGGGTTTCCCTCCCTCAAAGTCATCTTTCTGAGCTGTGTCAGGCTTGCATTAGCTCTTTTGTTGACTTCATCTATAGCCCTGGGCCACCGGCATTAGCTGCAGACTGAAGGTATTTGCTTCACAGACGTACACAGAACGATTTTTCAAACACAAGTAGATACTATCATGGCTGATAAATGCAAAAAATTTTAAATATTCCTCAGTTCATACTAACTTTGGATATTATGAATTATCCAGTAAGGATACTACTCCTGTATATGGGGGAATAGAATTTGGGGCATAAAAAGTACTTAACCCACATTCTCAAAATATGGGCAACTGAGTTCCCTTTGGAATCTGCAGTTTAAGGTTTGGTGAGCCGGTGGACTTGTTTTCCTTTGGTTATTCAAACAGATAGTGGCTCAAAGTGGAGCTCCATGTATAACCACAGCATCAATAGGGGCAAGTGGCCATGTGGCTGTCCCTGAGCCTGCCCCCTCCCTCATTAGAACCCCCAAACCCCAGCCCTTCTGTCGTCCTCTCACCTCCAGGGCCTCCCTAGGTCCTCCAGTTCCTGGGGTCCTGGCTTGTTGGGGGCCAGGCAGTGGCGCTTGCTTCTTCTTGATCTGTTCCTTCCTGTCTCCTGGAGGGAGGAGCAAAGCTCTTCACACACAGTCTGTTGTGGGCAAAGTTATAATGTGGGGAAAGTATTTTCAGTTGTCCCTCTTCACCCCTGACCATCTCTCCTCTGAGGTGCAGGTGGGATAAGGAAAAAGTTACTTTTCCTACTGTAACAACTGAAGACAGCTTTCAGCCAAAGATGTTCATTTGTAACAGTAAAATTTCCAGTATCAATGATGGGGGCATGGAGTTGAATGAATGCATCTGGGGAGCAGACATGCCCTGGGCCCCTTAAACCAGACCACACTGGAGATGGGCTCTCCTACTTATTTCTAAGTCTCTCTTATTTACACAAGAAGTGCCACAATCTTGTATGTAGTGCTGGATAAATTATTACATATGTATGCACCCAGATAATCACTAACCAGATAAAAACAAAAGGTTTCCAGCACCCTGACACCCCCACTGCTGCCCCCCACTCAGCTGGAAGTATTTGACTCATTTGCAGATGAGACAACTAAGGCTTGGAGAAAGCAAGGCACTATACCTGGCGGTCTGGCCCGAATTCGCACTGTCCTCCCGGTGAGCAAACCCTTACTTACATCGCCCTCTCTTGTGTAACTGAGCATGGTGCAAGACTGCTTTTCCATCCCAGGGAGAAAAATCCAGAAGCTTTTGAACCCCGGGTGCTGGGATGGTGAGGGGAGGATGTTGGCAGCTTCTTGCATTTGTCTGCCTCAGGGCGACCACCTGTGCAGACAGAGCCCCTGCCAGCCCAGGCGACCCACCCACCCACGCTGAAGCTGCTTGCTGAGGGAAGGGGGTGGGCAGATGTGTTGGGGGGAGCCGGGTCCTGCTATCTCAGGACAGGAGCCTCCCCCTCTCATCTCCCTGTCTCTTCCCTGCCTTGTCCACCTGCCAGAGTGTGCAGCTCCCACCCACACATGGCAACCTGAGAGCCAGCCATGTCTTTCCCCTGAGGCCGCACCGCCACACCCCTCCCCTCCACTGTGCTGGTTGGGTCCCTGGGTTCTGAGGGAACCCTGGAGTTTTTCCAACTGTGCTTGTATGTCCCCAGGGCCTAGGGAAGGCGAGAGCGAGAGCCACCCACTCCCCGGGCTTTTGATCCTGCTTCAAATTACAGATCTAACCTTTGAGTATTTCCTGGCTCCCTCCCTCACCAACTGTCCTGTACCTGGGTGTTCCTTTCCCGTCTTAAGGTGTCCCTGGGCATCTTGACACTGTGGGGCTCACACCTGCAATGCTGGACTTTGCTGTGGCCTCTCCTTCAGTCAGCGAGGAGACTCCTTGCAGCTTAGGAAAGGATTGTGTGGAAGGGAAATGTAGCTGAGGCCCCCAACCGCATAGCTATGCTGCCAGAAACACCTGCTGCCTGCTACCTTTATATGCCCAAGGGAGAAAACTCCTGGTGATTCGCCCAATAATGAGACGTAGAATTGGCTTGTGAACAAACAGCTTGAACTTTCATGTAGGCACCTGAGTACACACACACACACACACACACACACACACACACACACACACACGACATATCTACTCCCACATATGCACCACAAACTTCTGATTTTCTTTCTTAAATGGAGATGCAACTTAAAACAAATTGTATCTAGTTAGTGGCTTGAGTTAGGGCAGGCTGGTTAAAAGGGGCAATTGCAAGTAACTGAAAAACTGGCTTCGTGCCTTTTTCAAATAGATTTTTTTTTCACATAATACTAAGCTGTGGCTTTGGTTCAGGGCTTTAGTGATAACTCTTGACTGTAATTCTTTTGGTCTTATCCTCATGCCTGTTGCTTCATGGCTGCAAAATGGCTGCCCCAGCTCCAGCTATCATATCTATTCAAAGTGGTTGGATTGGTTTCTGGTTGTGCCACACTGAGCTTATAAGAAAAGAGATAAGTTCTAAATGCCAAGCACTATGCTTACGAGCATTATCTCATTTAATCCTATAGTAATTCTGTGAGTCAGGTACTAATGTTATTCCCATTTTAGATATGAAGAAACTAAGAACCGGTAAGTGGCAGAGTATGATTTGAGCCCAGTACTCTCCATGCAGTCATCACCTTTAAATGTGAACCGAGCCTGAACACAAGGTAGAGAGTTAAATGTGCTCCAATATAAACACAGAGCAAGTGCTATGGAAGTTCTTTAAATAGTGAAAGATCCCTTTTGGCTGGAGAAAGGAGTGAGCAGGTGGTGAGTGAGCAGGGTTTTGAGGCACAGGCATGACCGGGGCACACTGATGAGGGATGGGTGTCTTACCCCGACTTGGCTTTCTCCTTTCTCCCTGGAGGAGGGTGACTTATTCCTTCAGCTAGAAGGAATCTTTCACTCCTCTGTGCTTTCTTCACCACCAGGGGAAGTGCTTCTGCGCTCACAGCTGCAGCTCCTTTAATACGCCAGAGTGCAATCCTGCTTCAGCCTGGAGACAGGACCTCTTTCAGCAAGTAGTGGCTCTCTTAGGAAAGAGGGTCAGGAGGACTGGAGAGACACGAGTGTTAGCTCCATTTTTTAAAAGGAGAAAGAGAGAGGTTTAGGACACTAAAAACCCTTCAAGTGTGGTCAAAATTCTAGAGTAGATTTTAAACAGATAAGCTGAGCCAAAATAAACTAGTTTTCTTTTCTGAGTACAACCTTTTTTGGGGTGTTAGACATTTGTGTGGGTTGTAGTTGATGGAGAGATGTACCCACAGAACGAGGGTTATTTGAATGGGGGCCTCTAGTGATGTCTCTGGGACTCTGTGCCAATCCAGTCCTAATGATACTTTGTAGTCAATAACTTTAAGGAAGGTGGGATGCCTTAGAAATTACAGGAAACACAAATCTGGGAGGGATAGTTTATGAGCTGGAATATAAAATAAAAATTTCAAGAGTTTTAAAGACAGCAGCTTTGGGGCTTACATAAATAAAATGGAATAAAATAGGATTTGTATAATGTCTAGCACTTAGACTCAAAAAATGGACTGAGGCGCATGAGTTTGGGAGCCCTAGTTTATCATTAAACTATTTGGAAAGGGCAGAGGTGACCGCTAATCGAACAGTAGCAAATACTGTTGGCCAACCTTCCAACAAAGCCAGCGTTAGGAGGCATCTGCTTAAAGACTGTGTATTCTTTGCTGTGTGTGTTCTTGGAAGTCTCTGGTCTTTTAGCATGTGGTCAGCTTGTGGTTTCACAGAGATTTCCTTCAACACTAAGTCACCCTTTTCTTATTTTAAAAGATTTTATTGGGGAATTTGGGGAGGGGAACAGACAAGTTGCTGTCCATTTGTTCTTCAGTCTAGTTGTGGAGGACGTGGCTTCACTGGCCCATGTTGGTATTGTGATCATTGAGCTGTTCCCGGGTGAGGCAATCAGTTGTCGGCCCTGGACGGCTGCTCACAGCGGCTGCCAGCCACTCATGGTAGCTTTATGGCAGCC
The DNA here is from genome assembly GCF_001890085.2 of Hipposideros armiger. Classification (NCBI taxonomy): domain Eukaryota; kingdom Metazoa; phylum Chordata; class Mammalia; order Chiroptera; family Hipposideridae; genus Hipposideros; species Hipposideros armiger. The sequence continues at coordinate 1,099,589 of NW_017731756.1, read as the reverse complement.
CACTGCAGCCCCACTGCAGCCCACGCCATAGCCGGTGACTCACGGCAGCCCAGCTCCAGGTGGAGCTGTTGTTCACCATCTTAGCTGTAGAGGGCGCAGCATCACTGGCCCTTATGTGGGATCCGAACCAGGAGCCTGCTGCTCAGAGCTGGCTTCCCAAGCCAGCTCTTAATCAACGCGCCAGCCCTAAGTCACCCTTTTCTTTATTCAACATTCACTTGCTTGCTGTAAATCTTTGACTATTTTCCAGAGTCCCAACAAAGTTGATTCTGACAGTTTTTGCTCATCTTTTTTTCATGTTTCTGTGGAGGGCTGGGCCCTTAGAGCTGCCGACTCTGCAATCCTGTGGTTGTAGCATTCTATTTACTATAGAACGTAGCTGTCAGCCCTGCCTTCCTCCCCAGCCAGGCCATATCTGCTGTGTCACGTGCAGCCCCAAGTGTTGGGGACCAACTGGAGATGAGCAAGCTGGTGAGGGGTCGGAAGCTGGTGGTACCTAACCCGGAAAAGAAGAGATCTGGTGGAGATACAGTGGCTGTTTAAAAATCATGTTGGTCTAACACCGTATAGTTTCAAAGAAAAAAATAAGGACCAGGTGGGAAGTTGTAGAGATCCGGGAATCATGGGCAGAAAGGGAAGTGCCCATCCGTGCAGCAGCCTCTGCATTTTGGGGGGTATTCCATGCATGCCTCCTAATAGGTATCTGAGATGCTACCCATTTCAGATTCCTGAATGCAGAGGCAGAAAAGGGGAGGGAGCCTGGGGTCACCATCTCTTGCTTACCCTTCTTTATATAGACCTGCTCAGTCCAACTCATCCTCTCCACCACACTGGATCAGAGGATCCTCACCAACTTCCCATAAGGATTGCCAGAACAGTGCCCTAACTGTCCCCACTACCTCCCATCCCCCGGCGTTTTGGCAACTGGTTCGCTAAAACTCAAATCTGATCCTGTCTCTTTCCTGCTAAAAAATTTCCCCCAAAACCACACTCCCTCCCCAAAAGAAACCCCCCAAAACAAAAAACACACTTGCTTCCTCCTGCCCACGGACTCAATTCCAGTTCCCCAGGGGAAGGTTGCTTCTGACTGGCCCCAGCCACTCTTCCAGACCCGTGTCCTTCATGTCTCTCCCCTGCGCCATTGCTGCTTAGCCTCTGGGGAGATGACGGTGATGCCATGTGGTGGGTGCCTGAGCCGGGGACAGAGGAGCATTGGGGATGAGAGGCTGTGGCTGGGACTGCCTAAGATGTGCAAGGAGATGACAGTAGTGCTGAGCCTTAAAGGAAGAAGGGTCGCCAGGTGACAAGAGAGCAGCCCCAAAGGTTTTTTTTAATTTCATTTTTTACTGACCTCCTCTTTCATCTAGAATAGCAATTCTCAACCACAGGATATTTGGCAATGCCTGGAAACATTTTGGGATTGTCATAGCTGGGAGTGGGGTGCTACTGGCATCTTGGTAGGTAGAAGCAATGGCGCACAGGAGAGTGCCTGTGTGTTACCCCCAAAGAACCATCCACCCAACATATCAATAGTGCTCACTTTGAGAAACCCTGACCTGCAACAAGCTCTGTGAGGGCAAGGGGAACTTCCTTCTCATTCTGGTCGCTGTTACAGCTCTCGCAGCCAGAACACGGCTGGATGCAAGAGATGCTCACTACACGTTGAACAAGCAGGCACATACTTAGCACTTGGTAGATTATTATTATTATAATTTCCTATGGGTTTGTATAGTTCCCTGCCTCAAGTTTTCAGAAAAGTTTCTGTCCTTCTCCTGGGCAGTGTGACACAGTGGGAAAAGTGCTGGACTTGGAGTCAAAAAAACTGTCTGAGCCCCAGCTCAGCTATTATGATCTGTGTGTCTCTGAGCAAGTCACTTAACCTCTCGAGATTTCATTTCCTCATCCATTGGATTGGAATAAAATTTACTTTTCTTTTTATCAGTCAGACTAGTGGGGTGAGCAATTCTGATAACATGTCAAAGTACTTGTAAGTACTGAATACCTTTAAATTATTGTCGTTATGTGGTGCCTCCTGCAAAATGGAAAAACAATTGATTGTACCATGGCTCACAATTTTATATTGGTTATGAGGAGTCACTTTTTTATAATCTGAGAGTGTTTCTATTTCTGCCCATATGGTACTCCTTCCTTAGACAAGCATTTTGAGAGAAGAAAAGGAGTAGACAGCCATTTAAAATACATTGCACATATCTCATATATTTCACTGAAAGCTTTTGCATTTCAAATTCAGATAATATGCTCAAAATACTAATACATTTTCTATCTTGAGTGATTTTCTTAGACATACACCAAGGTAACATAATTAAAGAAAAACTCAATAAAATAGAGATTGTAAAATAAAAAGAGGGGACTGTAAAACAAGGGTCTGGACTTTTAGCTGTTATCAAGAGTGCCTTTGGAGGCAAGGACCCCAGATGTTTGATTTGGACCCATGGGTTCTTACAAAACGATTGCACTCTCCTTATGAATGAAACATCAATAGACACAAGGCCAGAGATGCCAGCATGTGCTAATGTTGGCAAACGTGTGACTTAGAGACCAGAAATACTCAGTTTATAGTTTCCTTCATCGTTCAGGAAGCTGTTAGGAGCAAAGCCCGAGGGAGTCCATTCTGCCCTGCTGGCAATGAAGGGCCGCCCCTGACAGATGGACCGAGGGCCTTCGTTCGGCTAAAGATCTGCAGCAACAAAGGGTGCGTGGTATGGCCTGACCAGACACCTGAGACTCTGTCCCAGGGCAAGATTCACCCTTCTGGCTCAGTGAGGATTAAACCTGAAAGAGCCTTTAGAAAATTTGATATCAAATGAGTGTAAATATTATTTACTTAGCAACATAATTCATATCTTTATTTCTTTTTTTTGCTTCCTCTGCTGCTGCTGCTGGTTCTCCTCCTCCTCCTCCTCTTTCAGGGAGTTGTTACTCTTTCCTTGAGTCATCCACTTATTTATTTGTTTAACTATTATTTATTGAATCCTTACTTGTGCTAGGCAGTATTTTAAATCCCAAGGACCTTGTGGAAAACAGGACAGAAAATTACTCTGCCCTCGTGAGGCTTATCATCTAGAGACAACAAACTTATAAACAAACGAATAAACAGAATGTAAGTGTTCTGAAAAGAAGAGACCAATCAGGAACGGTGATGTTTGCTGGAGCTGAGGCTTGAGTGAGAAAGGCATCCAGTCTGTAATATGCTGGGCAAGGGGTACTCAGGGAGAGAGAGGGGCTGGAGTAGGAATCAGTTAGCAGGAAGCAGGCCCAGGGCCCGGAGCAGAGTGAGTGAGGGAGAGAAGGAAGGCAGGGGCTAAAGAGGTAAGCAGGGGCCAGATCATGTGGGGCATGTACCGCCGTGAAGTGGTGTGAATTTGTACATTATTTCAGAGAAACGGGAAGTTACTGAAGTGTTTTAAGTAGAGGAATGAGATGCTCTGATTTACCTTATGAAAAGCGAATGTATTATGGTGGTGGAGGGGGAAGCAGAGAGACTAGAAGGACTGTCACGTTGGAGCAGCAAGAGAGGGGGAGGATTGGGCCAGGGTGCTGGCCGGTGAGAAGGGAGCATGGGTTTCAAATAAAGTTTGACGAATAAAAACCTTGTCAATAGAATAGTCAACCATAACAGAAAGGGAAAATCAAGGATGTCTCCTGGGTTTTTAGCTGAAACAACGAGGTACAGAAATATGGAAGGCTGGGAGGCATATGTGTGTGCAAGTAACAATTGTGTCTTAGATGTGTGAAGTTTAGATGCCCATTAGATAGCTGAGTGGAGATGTCACTTTGGTAGTTCGATAAAAGTCTTGAGTATGGAGGAGAGGTCAGGGCCAGGAATGAAGATTTGAGGTTCATCAACATATAGATAGTATTCAAGGCCACAAGAATAGACCAGATAACCAAGGGAGAGATTTAGATAGAGGGGGCCCAAGAGAAAGCATAAGAATACTTCTGCACCTAGAAGGAGGAAATGGAAGAGGCACTGGTTGAAGTAAAAGCAGAAGAAGATTTCATGAAAGGTGACAAAAAAAAAAACTGTCTCAAAGAAGAATGTGTTCAAGGGTATCAAATGTAGAAGTAAATGCAAAGTGTTATGGGAACACTCAGGGCAAGGTTCCCTCTAGGGTATGTGGGACCTTGAACTTATATTTGTTGTGGGGCTTTGTCTATATGAGAAATTTGATTTAAAAATGTATAACAAATTTTTGGGCCTTTGTATAGTGATTTATCAGTGAAGATTTAGAATATGGGGTAGAAAGAGGTATTTATGTGTTTGTTTATTGGACAATTAGTGCATTTGAAGCTTCTTCATCTTGTGCCCTAGTGTGTCACCCCAAATCAATGTGTTACAACCATTGTGGAGGTGGTGGTCAGTACCATTCTTCCAAAACCCCATGAGAGAAATGCTGTACTGGTCGGAGGGCACACATACTAACCAGACTCTCCTGAGTGGGCCCCGGCATTGGGGTCTTGGATATTTGGAGCATCTGGTCAACCACACACATAGGGTAGAGGAAAGCACCCAAAAAGGTCCTGGTTCAGGACCAAATGGCACATCCCAGCCACTAGGGGGAGCTCCTAACATTTCAAGAAAGGTACTCTAAAGTGTGGGTCTAGGGTATGGGGTATGCTTTTCCCAGTAAAAGGGCAGTGCCAACTGAGGAAAGGGATGCTGAAGAAAGCATCATAGGAGTAACAACAGTATTGGATAATTATCATTTGCCAACATCTTTGTGCATTCTCACTTCTTTTTAATAATGCCTTGCATTCTAGTCCTACCTTCCCAAGGTAGCAACCAGGAGTCTTGCACCTGCAGACCCTCCTGCAGGTATGGGGCCATGACGTGTCTAGGTTCTGACCCAAAGTGAGTAGAAGGAAGGAAATAATAAAGATCAGAGTGGAAACAAACAAGATAAAGTCTAAAAAAGAAGACAATACAAAAGACCATTGAAACCTAGAACAGGTTCTTTGAAAAGATAAAGAAAAAAGAGAGAGGACCCAAATAAATAAAATCAGAAATGAAAGAGAAGTAACAATGACACCACAGAAATACAAAGGTTTATAAGATAATATTATGAACAACTATATACCTACAAATTGGACAATTGGGAAAAAAAATGAATAAATTCCTAGAAATATACAATTTTCCAAGACTGAATCAAGAAGAAACAGAAAATCTGAACAGACTGATTATTACAAACTAAATCGAAACAATAATAAAAAAAACTCCAACAAATAAATGTCCCAGACCAGTTGGCTTCACAGGTGAATTTTACTAAACACTCAAAGAAGAATTAGCACCTATCTTCTCAAACTATCTCAAAAAATTCAAAAGGAGGGAAAGCTCCTAAGCTCATATTATGAAGTCACCATTACCCTGATTTCTAAGACATTATGAAAAAAGAAAATTATAGGCCAATGTCTCTGATGAAAAAGCATGCAAAAATCCTCAACAATATTAGCAAACCAAATTCAGCAATACATTAAAAAAATCATACCCATGATCAAGTGGGATTTATTCTCAGGATGCAAGGGTGGTTCAATATCTGCAAATAAATTAATGTGACACACCACATAAACAAAATGAAGGGTAAAAATCATATGGTCATATCCATAGATGCAGAAAAAGGGTTTGACAAAATTCAGCATCCATTTATGATAAAAAACTCTCAGCAAAGTGGGAATAGAGGGAACATACATCAACATAATAAAGGCCAAATATGACAAACACACAACTAACATCATACTCAACAGGGAAAATCTAAAAGCGTTTTCCTTAAGATCAGGAACAAGACAAGTATGTTCACTTTCACCACTTTCATGCAACTTAATATTGAGAATCTTAGCCACAGCAATTAGATTAAAAAAAAAAGCATCCAAATTGGAAAGGAAGAAGTAAAACTGTCATTATTTGCAGATGACATGATATTGTATATTGAGATCCCTAAAGATTCCACCAGAAAACTATTAGAACTGATAAAAACATTCAGTAAAGTAGCAGGATATAAAATTAATATTCAGAAATTAGTTGCATTTTAATATACCAATAAAGAACTATCAGAAAGAGAAATTAAGGAAACAACCCTATTTATAACTGCATGAAAAATAAATAAAACACATAGGAGTAACTTTAATAAAGGAGGTAAAAAATATGAACTTGAAAAATTAGAAGCTGTTGATAAAAGAAATCGAAAGAGGCACAAAATAAGTGGAAAGATATCCTGTGTTCCTGTTAGGAAGAAGAATATTGTTAAAGTGTTCATATTATCTAAAGCAAACTACAGATTCAATGCAATCCCTCTCAAAATTCTAATGGCATTTTCCTCAGAAATAGAACAAACAATTCTAACATATGTAAGGAACCACAGAAGGCACTGAAGAGCCAAAGCAATCTTGAGGAAGAAGAAGAAAGCTGGAAGCATCATGACCCCTTATTACAAATTATATTACAAAGCGATCGTAATCAAAACAGTATGGTATTGGCTCTCAAAACAGCACATAGATCAATGGAACAGAATAGAGAACTCAGAAATAAACCAATGCATATATGGTTAATTAATTAATGATGAAGAAGTCAAGAATATACAATGGGGAAAGGACAGTCTCTTCAATAAATGGTGTTGGGCAAACTGAACAATTACATGCAAAAGAATGAAACTAGACCACTATCTTACACCACACAGAAAAATTAACTCAAAATGGATTAAAGACTTGTACATAAGACTTGAGACCACAAAACTCCTAGAAGAAAACATAGTGGGTAAGCTCCTTGACATTGTTCTTGGCAATGATTTTGGAATTGATACCAAAATGAAAGGCAACAAAAGCAAAAATAAACAAGTGGGGCTATATCAAACTAAAAAGCTTCTGCACAGCAAAGGAAACCATCAACAAAATTAAAGGCAACCTACTGAATGGGAGAAAATATTTGCAAATGAAATATCTGATACGGGGTTAATATCCAGAATATTTAAAGAACTCATTTAACTCAATAGCCAAAAACCAAACAATCCAATTAAAAAATGGCAGAGAATCTGAATAGACATTTTCCTAAAGAATGCACAGTTGCCAACAGGTACATGAAAGGTGTTCAACATCATTACTCATCAGGGAAATGCAGATAAAAACCACAATGAGATGCCACCTCATACCTGTGAGAAAGGCTATTATCAAAAGGACAAGAAATAACAAGTGTTGGTGAGGATGTAGGAAACAGGGAACGCTTGTGCAATGTTCGTGGGAAGGTAAATAGTTGCAGCCACTATGGAAAATAGCATGGAGGTTCCACGAAAGATTAAAAATAGAACTACCGGGCCGGCCGAGTGGCACGATGGTTAAGAGCTGGCTTGGGATGCCAGAGGGCCCCGGTTCGGATCCCACGTATGAGGGCCAGTGACACTGCCATCCACAGCTAAGATGCTCAACAACAGCTCAACCTGGAGCTGGGCTGCTGTGAGTCGCCTGCGATGGCGTAGGCTGCAGCCCCTGCTGCAGTGGGTTGCCATGGGCTACTGTGTGTAGCCAGCATCCAGCGTGAACGGCCAGCAGCCACAGTGAGCAGCCGTCCAGAAGCCGGCGACTGATCTGCCTCACCCGGGAAGAGCGCAATGATGGTGCCAACTTGGGCCAGTGAAGCAACGTCCTCCACAACTAGACTGAAGAACAAAATGACAGCAACTTGTCTGTTCTCCTTCCCCCAATTCCCCAGCACTGTTCCCATCCCCCCAATTCCCCAATAAAAATCTTAAAAAAAAAATAGAACTACCATATGATCCAACTATTCCATTTCTGGGCATTTATTCAAAGAAAATAAAAACATTAACTCAAAAAGATATATGCCCCCCATGTTCATTACAGCATTATTTACAATAAGCAAGATGTGGAAAGAAACTAAGTATCCATGGAAGGATGAATGTATAAAGTAAATGTGGTTTCTACAGGTGTGTGTGTGTGTGTGTGTGTGTGTGTGTGTGTGTGTGTGTGTGTGTGTTTACTATAAGGTACATTTTTCTGGAAAAGTGGCCAACCTTGCAAGAACTATTTTTGAGTATTTCTGTTGTTTCTTTTAATATCTACAAAGGGAACCTTATAAAACCTTGGCAATGGATGATTTACTTTTCATCTTAACACTGAAAAAAGTCTCCAATATTAAAAAGTCCGTAAAATTATGTAGACATGTAATATTGGTCCTACATTCAGAAAAATCATTAAAATAGTAGGAGGGGGTATATTAATTAGGAGTTTCAGTTCAAGCAACGAAAACTCACTGAATGATTTAAATAGGACAAAAAATTATTAATATGGTATATAAAAATTTTCTAGGAGGGTCGGAGAACCAGATTGGATGCTATACCAACATAAATACAATATTCAAAACCCGTGAATTCCATTGTGGGTGGTGTCCAATATGACAGCTACTAGCTACATGTGGATATTGAGCTCGTAAAATGTGGCCTGCCTGAGATGTATAAAGTTGAGAAACGTAAAATTCACACTGGATTTCAAAGACTAAACACTGTAAAAAAGAATATGAAATATCTCACTAATGTTTTTATAACATTGATTACATGTTGAAATGATAATATTCATATATTCTGGATTAAATAAAAATATATATGTACCATTTACACAATGGAGTATTACTCAGCTATAAAGAAGAAGGAAATCGTACTATTTGTAATGATATGGATTGAACTAGAGAACATTATGCTAAGTGAAATAAGTCAGTCAGAGAAAGACAAATACCATATGATCTCACTTATATGTGGAATGTAGATGACTGGATTAAGAAACTTTGGTACATTT
>NW_017731756.1:1060881-1087704 GCF_001890085.2 Hipposideros armiger | reverse complement strand
AGGAGAAGGGGAAGGGACAAGACAGTACAAATTGGTAACTACAATATGGCCTCAGGGATAGAAAAGACAGTTTGGGGAATATAATCAATAATGTTGTAAATATTTTTTAGGGGGCCAGATGGACTCATGTCTTGTTAGGGAGACCACTTCATAGATGGTGTAGAGGCCTGACTACCACACTGTATTTCTGAAGCTGATGTTAAATAATAACGTATGTCAACTACAATTATATATACATATAGTCTCGGGACATGGAGTAGAGAGTGGGAATGGAGTCAATGGAATTGTAATAGATAAGTGTGACATCGGGGGTGGGAGGGCAGTAGATGGGGGAGGGGGATTGTTTCTTTTGAGGGGTGAAAAAGATAACTATTGCAATGTTCTGAAACTAATAAAAAATATATATACATATATATAAATACGGTATATATAATACAATACAATATATATAAAATTAATTTCACCTGTTTCTGTTTACTTTTTTATATGTATTGCTAGAAAAATTTAAATTACATGTGGAAAACTTGCACAACATCCTTCCTGTTTTCTATTGATGAAAGCAAGTCACAAGGCCACTTCTGATATTCAGAGGGGAAGGGACGGAGGTAACCTCAGAGGACACAGCCCTCTTTGGAAGCCTATGAGTATCTGCAACAGTCGTGCCTGCCCCTGCTTTCTTCACGAGGCTCGGCATGTGTGGACTCACTCAGTACCAGGTTTTGGGAGAGATGTGGCTCTCCCAGGACAAGTCAGGTGAAGCCTCTGTCACAGCTGGAGTTTTTGTTATACACAACACAGAGGGCCTTGGTGGACTGCCTGCTTTATCTTTGAATACCCCTAGTCATTAGCAGAATGTGAAAGAATTCACAAGACTCAAAAGGAATAGAAGTTAGGAGGTTTATTTAAGAGAAACACCAGTAGAGAAGCCAGGGGGTAGAGTCTCAAGCAGATTGCTACAGACAACTGCACCTAATTTCAGGTTAGCTTTTTCTTATATAGGAAAGGGTAGGTAAATTTTCTTACAGCAGGAAATATGACGTAGACTGAGGTCATTTGATTGACTAGTTATAAACCAGTTTCTTTCTGCACATGTTCTCACCCGGAATGCATACATTAAAAACCCACAGGGGGCGAGGGACAGGGGGAGCCAAGCCATAATGTTCATTTTATTTTAATTAAATAAATACATAAAATTAAATTAAATTACCGTATTTGCCGGCGTATAAGACGATTTTTTGGCCCTGAAAAATATGCCTCCAAATGGGGGGTCGTCTTATACGCCAGGTACACTTCAGATAGACTGCCCATAGTGCTTGCCCCGTGCCATAGTGGCCTCCCGATGCCCGCCCACTTCATTCCACATACCGTTCAGGCATCAGCAGCGCTGCTGGGTGTATGCTCGGCTGTTATGCGATTTTGCTGTTATGCGATTTTGCGAGTGTGGTAAATTCGGGTTACCGTATATTTCTTTACATATGCATTGAAGATTCGCGATTTTGCGCTATCATGGTGCCTGTTAGAATGTTGAAGAGCTTGCACTTGCGCACTAGTGAGGTCCCAGGGAGATGCTGATGCAAGGGTGGACCAGACTGCTATAGTGACAGGGCGGGCAAACAGGGAGCAGGGACCAATCAAATCAGGCTTTGTATACAGCCAACAGCCAACCACAATACTGCACCATTGTACAGTACAGCATAGAAAATGTCGACCAGTCAAACCCCTATCATCCCTATCATGGCACCAGCCAAAAGAAAGAAGTATGATGCAAATTTTAAACTGAAAGTTATAAACTTTGCTAAGGAAAATAATAATTGTGCTGCTGCAAGACAATATGGAGTAACAGAAAAGATGGTTCGGGACTGGAAATCAAATGAGAAAGCATTAAAGAGTATGCCAAGGGGTAAGTGTGCATTAAGAAGAGGCACCCCACACTGGCCAGAACTCGAAAAACATGTAGCAGACATGGTGGCTCAACATCGCCAAAACGGTTATGTGGTGACACGAAATACAATACGCTTGTTTGCACTTCAGTGGGCCAAATCAAATCTGATATTGTTTTACCTTTTATTTGGTGTATGGAAGGTGTGCGGAAGAGGGGGTAGTCTTATACGGCGAGTATATAACAAACTCTGTATTTTGAGTGGAAATGTTAGGGGGTCGTCTTATACGCCCAGTCGTCTTATACGCTGGCAAATATGGTAAATTAAATTAAGTTAAATAATGAGTCTGGGTTCAAATAACAGACAGGCTCCAGCAGTTTATGCAGGTGTTAAAACTAGATCACTCCAGTTAGGGTCTTATCTTCTCTTTCTAAGGGTGTTTGGACAACTTAATTTATCTCTAGGGGATGAGCCTGGGTGATCCCTGAAGAGGGGAATGCAGGCCTGGGCAGCTCCCCTCAGGCTTACTTTTATTAACTCTTTTTCTGCCTCATCACTGCCCATCTCCTTTGGGCCCAGGGAACCTCACAATCAAGCCTACCATCCAACTTCCTATGATTGGTCAGAGCGTTTGGTAACCACACCTCCCCACCACCTGTTATAGTGGCCTTGCTCTGGCCCCCTTGCTCTGGCATTTGAGTGCCACAGCTTTGCCCCTGCCATCCTGGAACCTCACATCCTGCCCAGACCGCAGAGCTCATTGCAACTCTAGTTCCCTGTATCAGAATCTCAGGTTGCAGAGAAAACCCACCATGGGGCCTTCGATGTGCTTGTCAACAAAGTGTCTTCTGGGCCTTCTTGATGGATCAGGATTGGAGGATGGTGAGCAGTTATTATAGGGTAAATCTGCTCCAATATTCCTAGTTCTTCAGGCCTGCATTCCTCCACACAGTGCATGTAGATTTCTGGCATCTCCACTTCCCTGGGGATGCCACCATTGCTTCCAGGGGCCAGTTAATAAATAATGGAAACTATTAAAACTGCCTCAACTGCTGAAACTGTCACACCCAACCCAGAGCGCCCAATCTAAAATTAATATTTCCATCCTTGTTGTAGCATTGCCCAGAACCCACTCCTACATGTACTCACCAGCCTTTGCAGCTAAAAAAATTGTTATAGTTTCTAAGGTTTTGGATATTAAGAATCTGTCCTTCTAGACTTCAGACCTCCCCTTAGGTAGCCTCTCTGAACCTAGCTGATGACTCAAACCTCAGTCAGCTGCCAGGGTTCCATGGCTTTCCTTTTTAAAACTTTTTATTTTTTTAAATAGTATTAAAATAAATATATAAAATTTACCATATAACCATTTTTTAGGCTATATTATCTTTATTGAGGTTGACCGCTCTTCCAAGCGTGTCACCTATAGATCATTTCACCCACTACTCTGTTGGGCTGCCAGACTCTTGTCTCTCTCTTCAGCAATGATGAGGCTAACACCCTTTCCATGGGGAAGAGAAATCCATGGTTTGTTGCTTTTACGAATAACAAAAATGGTCCAGAGCTGGGTGGCAAAGCTGTTGCTACTGGCATCTTTCCCATGAACCACATCAAGAGAACCAGTCGCTCTCTGTTGGTGATCACACCAATTCTTCCCAGGTTGGCACCTCCGGTCACCATGCATGGGTTACCAGTGTCAAACTTGATGAAATCAGTAATTTTGCCAGTCTCCAAATCAATCTGAATTGTGTCTGTCGTTCACCCTGATGAGGAGGTCAGGATAGCGGATGGTGCGAGCATCATGGGTCATGAAATGTGGGGTTCCTTTTGTGCCCACAAAGATTTTCCTCACTTTGCACAACTTGTACTTGGCCTCATTAGGTGTAATGCGATGAACAGCAAAGCAGCCCTTGGTGTCATAGATCAGATGGAAATTCTCTCCTGTTTGGTTGATGCTGATGACATCCACAAAGCCATCTGGGTAGGTTACATCAGTTCGGACCTTGCCATCGATCTTAATGAGCCACTGCATGCAGATTTTTTTCTTCATCTCCTGTTAGGGCTTCAGATAATGAGAGGGAGACATTCCCTCAGGTGGATGGATGAGGAGCAAACACACGGGTCAATTTATCCAGCATCCAATTCTTTGGAGCTGCTATGTGTTTCAGATGCTTTTGGGACAAGAAGCCATGGCTACACTGGGTGCAGAAAGAGCCATTTTAACCATATTTAAGAGTCTACAGTGTAGTTCAGTTCAGAATGCTGCATAATCACCACCACCATCCATTTCCAGAACTTTTTTCATCATCTGACCAGAAACTGTATTCATTAGGTAATAACACTCAATTCTCCCTCCCCCTAGCCCCTGGCAGTTACCATTCTACGTACTTTCCATATCTATGGATTTGACTATTCTAGGGACCTCATATAAGTGTGTCTTTCTGTCTGGCTTATTTCACTTGGCAAAATGTCCTCAAGTTTTATCCTTGTGGTATATGTCAGAATTCTCTCCTTTTTAATGCTGAATGATATTCCATTGTATGTGTACATCACATTTTGTTTATTCATTTGTTGGTGGACACTTGGGTTGCTTCTACCCTTTGGTGATTTGTGAATAATGCTGATATGAACATGGGTGCATAAATAACTCTGATATCCTGCTGTTAATTCTTCTGGATATATACTCAGAAGTAGATTTGCTGGATCATATGTTAGTTATATATTTAATATTTTGAGGAACTGCCATACTGTTATCCATAGTGGTTGCACCGTCTTACATTCCCACCAGCAGTTCTGCCCATGGCATTCCTTTTCACCTAGTCCCACAGCCTCCCTTTCTCATTTTCCTCAGGAGCATTTCCAGAACATTTTTCAGTTTCCTCAAGCTTCTCCCTTTCCTGCCTACTAGTCCCTCCTCCAACAAAACAAAAGAAAAACAAAAACTACCCTTGTCCAGTCAACAATTCAGCCTCACAATGGAAGTATTGGCAATATTAGTGGTTTTGAGCGACATTATGTTTTATCTGTTTTGCACGGATCTTAATGCTTTGTGTCACCTTGAGATTTGTTCTGGCTGTGGTTACTCTCAATGCCTTGAATTCCTCTAGTGTTATTTTGTGTTTAGGATGAACCTGGCTTGCCAGAGGGCTTTTATCAATATCTACTACTCCTTCAGCTTTAGGTCTTCCCTCTGGACTGAGCCTCAGAGAGAGTCTGTCTCTACACTCTCATCCGATCCCTGCAGGATCTGTTCTTGTCACTCAGTGCCTGTGGACCTCATGGTAGATGAGGGATGGAGGGTTCTCTGCTGTTCTGATTAAAACTTAGTTTTGGGCATCCACTCTATTTCTGGGTCTCTGTGGTGTAGTCTTCTCAACATCCCTGCCTGTCCCAGCTGTAGCTCTTGGCGCAGCATGTATTACTGCCCTGCTAAAAATGGGGGGCTTTTTGCTATTTCCTTGTCCTAGATACAATAGGGTTTCATCAGTACCAGAAGGGCAATATACTCTGTTCCCCCAGATGTCAAAGCTTTTGTTCTGTAGAGGGAGGGGAGAGGGATCTGTATAGGTTTTGTGCTTTTCCTTCAAGGGCTGCTGTCCTGTCTTCCAGGCCTGTGTCACCAGGATCCCTCCCTCAGGGCTCTTGCAGTCATGTGCAAGTACCCTGTGAGGTAGGTAGGTAAGAGCCTTCGAGTGGGTCTGAATCTTCTCTAAACCTGTGGGCCCTGGGCAGCCCACACTCAGCCTTCAGTGATGCATTATGAATTTTAACAAAATTCTTCTTACCTGTGTCAGGTGGCATCTGTCCCAGCTAAGCAAGTGCTCATGTCTGTTTCTCCTTGGAAGTATCTGTCTTTCCTGAGATTTCAGGTTAGTTGGCTGCCTTGCAACCTCAAATCTCTGATGGGTTCAGGAAAAGCTGTGAAGTTATAGATTGTCGCTTTTGCTGTTGTTGGCTATTGTTATTGTTGTTGCAGTAAAGGTGGGAACTATGCTCTTCCCAGCTCCCTATATACTAGTTGGAATAGGGAGCCTATGAGTATGTTCTTTTTGCATAGTCTTTTTTATTTATTTGGATTTTAATTCCCATATTTATGTCTCTAGTCATACTTCCTTTATATTTTCTGTTCATTTCTTATTCTATTATCTGAAGTATCAAGTGTTTTAACCCTGTTGTGTTCATGTGACCACAAAAACCCTTGGTGCCTGGGATTGCCAGACTCTGGGTCTCTCCCTGCAACAGCTACAGGGCAGGTCATGTGCTAATAACCACTGTGGCTTTCAGTTTCCATTTTATTTTTTGAATCTCAGAATGTTCATTATGTTGTATCCAGATTTTCTAGAAATTTATAGGAGGATTTTAAGGTAACATAGATCATATTGCAGAATCTGGAAAACCCAGAAAATAAAGTTTAATCTATCAAGTATGAGGGAAGATTAATTACATTTCCCAGAGCTGAGAAAGTTTACATCCCATGCACTCTTTCTTAGGAATTCTTGAGGATGAACCCTAACCAAATGAGGGAATAAACCAAGAAGGAGGAAGCAAATAGGGGCTCTACTCTCAAAGGGTACTAAAAAGTCCTAGGATGACAGAAGTAAAACTAGCCTAGAAAGAAACCCAGTATAAGTTGGAGCAGGAGATGTATGGTTCCCTGAGGGAGGTCTCCAGGGAAATAGAAGGACTCAAAAGAGTAAAATTTATGATGTAGTGTTTGAAAAAGAATTTAAGTTACAATAAAGGCAAATAATGTAACAAAAAAAGAGAGAGACAATAAAGAATTTCAGGGAAAAACAACACAAAGAAAGCTGAACAAGAAACTTATGGTTCAAGGAAAAGGTAAGAAAAAGGTAAGGATGCTAATGCCATCAGCTTACAAAACCTGGAGTTGGGCCATGTTGTTAGCATTGTTGGAAAGGCTAACAGGGATTTACATAAATTATGAGGTATTATCTAGTTCACCAATAGAAGACCTAAAATGTATCAAGTGAACTATCAAATGATGGGGAAGCAAAGGTAAGGAGTAGTGCAAGGGGGACTAAATCTTTGTTGTTATTTCAGATAACTTCCCAGCATTTATAGTCAAGAAGTAGAGGCAGGGACGTGAGCTAGCCTTAAGGAAAAATGTACAGAAGCACAAAAACAGGAACCGTGGAAGTGGCACATGAGGGGCGGGCATACTAAGCTCTGCTGACCCTTTTATTCATTCCTTTGTACCTATATGACTTTGATAAAAATTTAAAAGAACCCCATGCTGGGTAATTAATCAATATTATTATGTGTGACACAATGTGAAAAAGATAAAATGAAGATACAGAAGCAGAAATGGTGAAAAAAAGGAAAAAGGATAGCTTTATTGTAAAAAATAGGGTCAAGATGATAGGAGAAAGGACAGGTCAAGCAGTAGAGACACATCTTAAAGACAACTTAGAGAAGGAGCGAGCAGTGTCGTGGTGACTGGTGATGGGACTGTGGCAAATTCAGGATATAGTTTGTTGCCTTAGAGTGCTTTAGATTGACTGAGCCCAGTTTGGTATCCAAAAGGTGACTAGGTGCTCTCAGAGACTGCATGTTTGAACTATCCAGATGGTGGTCCTCCAGGCCTCCAGCCTCCACCTGGACTCCTGACAACCCTCAGGTTTAGAAGGATGAAGCCTCCACACTCAATTCCTAAAGACTATAACAAAAATTTAAAGTATGGGGCCGGCCGAGTGGCGTGATGGTTAAGAGCTGGCTTGGGATGCCAGAGGGCCCCGGTTCAGATCCCACATATGAGGGCCAGTGACACTGCCCTCTACAGCTAAGATGCTGAACAACAGCTCAACCTGGAGCTGGGCTGCCGTGAGTCACCTGCGATGGCGTAGGCTGCAGTCCCTGTGGCAGTGGATTGTCATGGGCTACCGTATGTAACCAGCAGCCAGCGTAAGCGGCCAGCAGCCACAGTGAGCGGCCGTCCAGAAGCCGGCGACTAATCTGCTTCGCCCGAGAAGAGCGCAATGATGGTGCCAACTTGGGCCAGTGAAGCAACGTCCTCCACAACTAGACTGAAGAACAAGACGACAGCAACTTGTCTGTTCCCCTTCCCCCAATTCCCCAGCGCTGTTCCCATCCCCCCAATTCCCCAATAAAAATCTTAAAAAACAAACAAACAAACAAAAAAACTAAAGTATGTATAGAGCAGAAAAAAAAAGTTAAGAATGGCACAGTGCATAACTGTAGATTTCTAAAATAATACTCCTTTAAAAAGAAAAGAGAAAAAAGAAGAAATCAAGCTAAAATAAAAGCATCTCAGAATGTATCTTAAAAAGAATAACTTTGTCAAGTTCTCCTTAACCTTTAATCCCAAAATAGTTAGATAATATCATGAGGAAAGAACAATACTTAAAAATTGTTCTCTCTTGACCTAAGTCTTCAGTAGTTAGGAATAATAATCCTAAAGATCTAGAGCAATTTCCTCAAAAGCCCGTCACCTGTCAAAACGCTCTTGGTGTTATCTTGTGGGAGTGGGCGGACGGGGAATAGAGAGCCCCTTGGCCTGTCAGCTGAATCAGTACGAGGCATTTCTTCTCTCTTAGCTGCGTGAAAAGTTCAAATTTCAGAAGACGTGGTAAGGAACAGAGAATGATGCCAGCTACTAAGCACTTGTGAGAGAACAAAAGTATTCCAGTAAACTATGTAATGAATTGCTTTGTCTAAGGAAAGAAATGTGGGAAAGGGGGCTGAGGGGTGAGGAGAAGCCAACTGAAAGTGGTGAAGTCTCATACAATCCTGAGGAGAGGAGTGATCCCTGGTGCAGGAAACCGTTTGGACAAAGAACACTGGAGCATCTTATATGAATAAAGGGAGAGGGAGACTAACACTTACTGAGTACGACCTGTGTGCTGGCTGGCACTGTGCCTGGCTGTTGGCACATGGCACTCCACTGTCTGTCTGCTCCTGGCCAAAAGACAGCCATGGTTCGAGGCAAAGTCAGGTGGCTTGTGTTCCAGCCTTTGAGTCACCCTAAAATGATAATGATCATTACGGTAATAGTAAGCATAATGGTTATGTGTACGGAAAACTTACTATTGGCCATTTTAAATGCTGTGCACTTATTAACTCATCCAGCCTTCGAAACAAGTGCATGAGAGAGGCTCTATAATTATCCCATTTCACAGATGAAGGACCAGTAAGCTACTGGCTATGAATGTGAGCAAGTCATTTAAATTGGTTCTGGAAACGTACCGTGTCTTTGTATAAGATCATATCTTGTATAAAATAACCACTGTGGGTCACGAGGCATCTAAGCAAATCTCCCAAATTGTTCTCATCAAACGGAGTGGCCCCCCTGGGAGTTCCTAACTACCTATTTGGGAAGCATCTTCTCTTATTTGCCAAGTCAGCCTCCAAAATTAGCCACTTTTTCAGGAAAAATAATCCTAACCTTTTTGTTTCTTTCCCCACGAACGGGATATTTAATCCACAGCAGCCACAGTAATAATTTAAAAGTCCCCCTCTTTCCCATCAATTTATACCTAGATGAACATATAGTTTATCATTTAAACCAGGAGGGAGCACTAGGAATAATTGTGCTGAGACAATTGTGTTGTTTGGGTTTGATCACAGAAGCAGAGCCACTAGGAGTGATGCAGAAGAAGGGATTCATTATAGGACCAGACCTATATAATTGTGGGAGTCAATGAAGAATCCAACGCAAGTCTATTGCTTCTGCCTCTGATGTTGGCCTGAGGGTCGATGGGCCTGGCATTCGGGAGGAAGGCCAAAGGTCTCATGAAAGAGCAAGGGCAAACTGGAACCACCTCTGTCCCTCACCAGCTCCATCTTCTGCCGCAGGGCTGACCTGCAAGACAAACTGTGCCCTTCCACACGGCGCTACATACACACCAGCCAGGACCCAAAGGCGCCAGGCTGCTTCCCGAATCACAAGGCCACCCGACAGATCGGGTGGGTACGAAGTGCCACCTGGCCCTCCACCAAGCTTCATAGCATAGAGAGAAAGCCTGCTACTTTCCCCCTGCCTTCCAAATATTGCACATGTTTGTTTTCTGCCCAACAACTTAGAGACATGCAGGAAAGGAATTCTGGGAAGTGCTCTGGCTTAGTTAAGTTGATCCAGTGCAAAGCCCAGGAAGAAACACATAGGTTGAGAGTGTCCTGGGTAAGCCGGATGCGTGGCCACTCTCCTGATAGACCACGGCCCCTTGTCCCCTTCTCTTCTCAACTCAGAACTCCTGTCTGAGCCTCTGCCCACCTTCCTCTGGTCCTTCCCTCATGCTGCCTCCATCGCCGCTTTTCTCGCCATTACAAAGCCAAAGAGCTGGCTGGAAAATCTTATCTGTGAGGGCACTGAGGGCCAGAGCCCAAACTCTGTAGTGGCCAGGGAGAGGGAAAAGGCTGGGGAGGGGCATGCGTTAGCAATTCCAGTCCTCTTATATACTGGGACACAGTTGGACCATTTAGGGTATTGTTGGGCATAAGTGCGGCCTAATTCTTACTATATACTGTTACTTTCCAAACTTCTCTCATTGTTTGATTCATTTATTTAATAAATGTTTATTTAGTGCCTCCTCTGGGCTGGGCAGGCTGCTTCCTGTACTAGAGAGAAGGGGTCCTGTCTTATTGGTGGTGTATACTTAGCAAGTAGTTAGCCTGACTGTGCTGTCTCCTGAATGAATAAAGGAGATGTCGCAGGAGGCTCATGGGGCTGTCCAAGAAAGGACTCAACCTGGAGCAGCGGTGACTGGGATCTTGTCTCCTCAAGAAAGAATTCAAGAACGAGACAGATGCAGGGAAGTGAAAGTGATTTGTTGAAAACGAAAGTATACACATTCCTAGGAAAGTGCGGGCGAACTCAGACAACCAGTCGCACAGAGGAAGTCACAATCAGGGGTATTTATCCCTTCCCAGGAGGGAATTGGTGACGTTCCATTGATGTGGTTCATTCATCTCCTCCCTCCATTTCCCCCTTTTTCTTCCTTTATTTGGTTCCTCTGGAACTATCATGGGGTCAGATGCATGATGGGAGTCGTAGTAACCTCAATGTAAATGAGGTTATAATGACATTACAATGAGCTAACAGTCAGGTCCCGTCATAGGGATCAGCCTAGCTGGAAGAAACTGGTTCTTGTTTTCCTCCAGCTGCAGGCACTGGATACAGTCACTTGTTACTGGTGTAACCAGTGAGGCGCCTCGCCTCACCTGTACCCTGAAGAGGGTTGTCAATTTCCTAGGCTACCTATCCTGCCTCAAAATGCATGAATGAATGAACATAATGGAGGGCTCTTGAAAGTGGGGAGGTTTGTCATCTTATCAATGAGAAGTATGAACTGCTCTGAAACTCTTCCTGGAGGGCATACAACTTCAGCACATGCCACTCGTGCTCTAGCCACCCTCACGTGTAATGCAGGGCACTGAGGAACCAAAACGAGACACGGAAGAAGTGGGAACTCTAACTCTGAATTTTATTGCTAATGTGAATTTAATTCAGGACCTTAATGGCATTTTAAAATGGCTTTTGTATTTAATTATAAATAACATAAGTAAGTATAGACAAGTGATTACTTAAAGGCAGGAAGACACAGGAAATCCAAGAGCACTAATAGGTTTTTAATGACCAGTTATTTATTGTATTGCAAGTTTAATTAAATTGCTTCCTTCAAAGGCAACTCGTTGCTGATTAATAAAAATATATTTTCTATTTACGTGATATGAATACTTATTATCCCATTGTGCTTTACAGGCAAAATAAGACTTTATAAATGTGGGTGCAAATTATATTTAACTTGTATCAGTAAATTAGAAATTCAACTCTACTAATCCTGATGCAATTAGGTGAATTTAAAAGGACATTGAATTAATTTTCTTTTCCTGATGATAATAGTCTTGGCATGATTCCTACATTTTTCTATGGTCCTTATGTTTTTATTATTGTGAAAAGAACTTTTGATCTTAAATTCTGCCACCCCAAATATGGAAAATTAAGTCCACAAATCTCACAGCCCTCTTTTTCCCCCACCCTGTGCCAGAATAGGCCCTGAAAACAGAAGCCCATGACTTCTGCTGAGCCACACAGTATCTCTCTGCTCAGAGACCTCAGAGCCCAGGAGGGTCCCTTCATTTACCTCCCTTCTGTCTCTGTGTCTTGTTTGTGACAAAGTGCTAGAAGATACAGTAAGGATGCTAGAATCTAATGTGCACAGAGATTTTTGTACAACAGGCACAAAGTGGATTATAAATAAAATCCTACTTGCCCAATAATGCCTGGGTTATCTATCCTCCTGGGGTTCTTGGTAAGCAAGATTCAATGCTTGCCTTCCTTCCTGGAAAGTAACAATTGCTCTGCAAATGGGTGGGATTGCTCCAGGGGCAATAGACGGAGTTGGGATGTTGGAAATTACAAGGCCTGATTGACTCTGAACCACTAACACAAAAGGATGGCATTTACCATTATTGGAACTATTAATAGAATGGGGCTGCAAACCTACTCTACTTGGGAGATGGTAGTTTCCGCTAAAAGGGCTACAGCAGTATTTTCAATCCCATATGCTCTCCTAAAACCTTGCCACTCGCCCATTAGAGGGGAAGTGTATTTTCCCAGCTCTTTAACTTGGATGAGCTCTTGTGACTACTGCCCATGACTGCCTGGATGAACAGGATGCTGAGAAAGTGATCCTGTGTGACTTCTGAGGTGATGAGGCTTCCACCTGGCTTACTCTCTGAGGGCACTTACCTTGGGACTAAGGCCACATGGAGAGGCCAGATGTAGGTACTCTGGCAGCCAACTTGAACCAGCACTGACAGCCAGGCTTGTGAGCCTTTCACCACCTTTGAGCTGAGCGGAAGAGAGAAGCTATTCCCACTGAGCCCATCCAAACAGATGTGTGAGCAAAATAAATAGGACCATTGTGTTAAGCCACTAAATTTGGGGGAGGTTTTCTCACATGGTAATAGGTAACTGGAACATGTCACTAGGACATCTTATGACAAAGCCTACAAATATCGCTTCTGTTCTGGGTAAAAGCAACCATGGCAACAGAGTCCACACCAGGCACACCAGATGACGTTCTACCACATAAAACACACCAAAAAGTCATGATTTCAAATATTTGTGGAGTCTTGTGGTCAGGGACCACATTCATGCCTGTGGCTTAGAGATGGGAAAACAGGTAAACATTACTGGAAGGTGGATGTAGGCCTCATGTGTAGAAAGACTTTCCAGGTCGTGGCACCTGCTGATAAAGCAGACTAAGGCTGGCAGCCGTCCTCACCGGCAGTGTCCACGCAAAGGTGTGAGGCCATCGTGCTGCAGGAGTGAGGCGTGAGGCGTGAAGGCTGAGTGCGGGGACGTGCTGAGCATCCGTCTGTGGTCTTGTCACGGAGTCACCTTTGCTGCCTTCATGAAGCTCTTGGAAAGCTCTGTCCTAGGCACACGTGAGGCTGCGTCCTGGCTTTTTTTTTTTTTCCTTTAAAGATTTTATTGGGGAATTGGGGGAGGGGAACAGCGCTGGGGAATCGGGGGAAGGGGAACAGACAAGTTGCTGTCGTTTTGTTCTTCAGTCTAGTTGTGGAGGACGTTGCTTCACTGGCCCAAGTTGGCACCATCATTGCGCTCTTCCCTGGCGAGGCAGATCAGTCGCCGGCTTCTGGACGGCTGCTCACTTCGGCTGCTGGCCGCTCACGCTGACTGCTGGCTACACACAGTAGCCCATGGCAACCTACTGCAGCAGTGGCTGCAGCCTACGCAGTCGCCAGCGACTCACGGCAGCCCAGCTCCAGG
This sequence comes from Hipposideros armiger, assembly GCF_001890085.2. Taxonomy (NCBI): domain Eukaryota; kingdom Metazoa; phylum Chordata; class Mammalia; order Chiroptera; family Hipposideridae; genus Hipposideros; species Hipposideros armiger. Next base: position 1,074,051 of record NW_017731756.1, on the reverse strand, counting down.
TCGAGCTGTTGTTCAGCATCTTAGCTGTGGATGGCAGTGTCACTGGCCCTCATATGTGGGATCTGAACCGGGGTCCTCTGGCATCCCAAGCCAGTTCTTAACCAATGTGCCACTCGGCCGGCCCTGTGTCCTGGCTTTTTAAGGAATGTCTGAGATCCTTCATTCAATGGTAGCTCTGGGGAAATGTCAAGAATGGTTTGTCAGCCCTAGAGTCTTTGGAAGTGATGTCCACTGAAGCACATGCAAACTTTCAATATGTATTTTATTCTAGAAAGGTCTATGTGTTTCACCACAGCTCAGAATAAAAGCGACTCTTGGCAGATTCATAATTTTAATCTTTCCTCAAAAGGAGGTGAATATCATCTTATCAGTGGGAAGATTCCATTACTCTTTCTCATGAGATTGATTATTCTACTTTAGCTCTATATCTTTCATAAAGTAGTTCACATTTTTCTAGAAAATATACCAGTATTAGTTATAATTGACAATCTCCCCTTGGATGATTTAGGACGTACTTCTGCCAAGATGTGAATTCAGATATTAAATATTATTCAATGTCAATTATGCTGTGATTATTCTGGGAGTTTTTTTTTATATTCAATTTTCATTTATTTTGCTTATGACTGTAATTTAAATAAGGGATTTTCTTTATTGTGTTAAATGTATTACCAATGCAGTGCTTTAGCTTAATAATTGTAGTGTGCATACAAGTTTAAGTATTTTCCAAGATCTTGAGCCAAACTAAAATAAAGTGTGCTATGTATCCAAATTGAAGGAGAGAATTTATTATAATTCTTTTGAAGGCTGTGAAAAAAACACAGGCAACTGCAGGATTATTTTTAATACCCACAAAGAATTTGAAATATTTTTGTCATAGTGCTATGGAAATTGAAGTCAATAATAAGGAGATACCTCATCAGAGTAAAATGTTTGTTGCTTTAGAGTTGAATAAATTATTATTTATTTAATTGAATGACCTGTTCCATCAGTTTGAACACATTCATGTGTAAAATATTAATGTCTCAGGTAACCACTCAAGCCCCCACCTGTTCAGGTTAGTCCAGAGATTTGTATTGGGACCCCCCCCTGCATTGTCTCGAGGGGGCTGGCCGGCTTTGTTTCCCAGGTGTGCAGGGGGAGAACTGGAGAGTGTGAGGGCCTGCCCCAGACCCCTGGCACCTGCTATCATTGCTTTCTGTGATGGCGCTGCTAGCCCCAGGCATTCTGCAGAGAGGCAGCCGCCCTGCCACTGCTGGTCTATGGGAGAAGGGGGAGGACCTCAGTGTATGTTCACCCAGCATGACCTACCTTGTCAGGGGTCTGAGCTTACTCTCTTTTACAGCTGAGGGAGTGGTGGACCACCAGGAGACATTCCAGGAGTCACTCCCTCCCCTTAGGCCACCTTCAGTCAACAGGGCTCTCCAGGTGGCATCTCTTGAAATGACTCTCTCACACACAGCCATCGTCCACTAAGAGGTTGGAGAAGCAAGGTTTTCCAGCCTCGGCCACATGCTCAGCGGGGTCAGCCATCCCATCACCACCCCGAGACCCGGGCTATCAGACCAACCTTGCCTCTTTTTGGATGGGTGACCACTTGTGCTCTGGGTGGTCTCTCCTTCCAGCACACTGCAGTAAAAAAAGTATCTTGGTGAAGGGTGTGGAGATTATGGAAACTGACTCACAGCCTCTTAGCTTTACATACCAAGAGGTTTAGGGAAGCATAGCTTTTGTTAAATCACAAAAAAATGGTCCTATTGACTGCCCCCCAGAGCACACCTATTTCACCTGTACGTAACCAAAGGGAACACTCACATATTTCTTCTCTGACCCAAGGTGCCTTGAGCTCCACCTTCACAGTAAAGAGGCTGCCAACTCACGTAGGACTCAAGTTGAAAAGTAGTTCAAGTTCCCCTAACCAGGTGTCCAGGTTACCTCAACATTAAGAAACAAAGGTGAAACTCTGTAGAGAAATACCATATCCTGCACTTGGACTAATGATATCACATTGCAATTACCCAGAACAACTTCTTCAAAAAGTGACATAAATGCATGGCATATATTTTGCAAGCTTGAGAACATTCCTCTATCACCCTCTCTGGAATGGGCATGGCGACATCTGTGTAGCACAAAATCACATCTGTAAAGCATTTTGCAACCTGCAGATGGAAAGCGTTATGAGTAACTGAGAGTGACTGATGAGACCCCCTGCTGCAGGCTCCTCCCCTTTTCTCTGTGCAGGAAGTGGGATAGATTCTTCCCTGCAGGTCCGAAGGAAGCAACTGTGCTTAGTCTTCTCACCCAGGGCTTCATCCATCACCTCCAGGAAAATGACTCCCAGACTCACATCCCCAGCTCTGATCTCCCTCCGGAGCTCTGTTTGAATCACATCCTTAACTTCCAGACATCTGCACCTCCCCAGTCTGCCAGCACGTCCGAATAATGTGCCTAAAATAAAACTTGCTATCTGTCCCCTTAAATTGGCCTCTCTGGACTCCCCTTTTTGGTCGAGAGTATCCACGATTCCTCGTACTCTCTTTCCTTTTGTGCCTAATCAGCGAGAGGAGGCATTTCTTTTTTCATGGGTGTATTCAGCACATGTTTACTGAGAAACAGGAGGGGGACACACTGTTGGTGAAGGGGGTGACACTCTTGGGTGGACTGCACACTGCTTGGGTTTGGGTTTCCCCAGAAGCAGACCCTAAGAGAAGGATTTGAGGATAAGCAGTTGATTTGGGAGGGGATCCTAGGAAACATCTGCAGGGGTGTGAGAAATGACAGAGAGAGAGGGGAAGTCAGTTAATAAAGAGTTGGGGAAGTGAAGCTTAACCCTGCTGGGGAACTCAGGGAACCAGTGTAGAATTATCCTTCCCAAGGGGCAAAGAGAGTTGTCCTCTGCCGTTGTTGAAGGTTGCTCCTGGTGTTTGGAGCCAGCCACATGTATGCAAGCCAGCTGAGCAGGCTCCAGGCATCCAGAGAAAACTCCCAAGTGCTGGGTGTTGGGTGTTGGGTGCTGGGTACTCAGTGTTAGGCGTGAGCTGGGGCAGTGATGGCTGAGAGTAGATGAGCAGGGCTTTGACAGTCTGCACCCCACATGCATTGTCTCACTGAAGTCCCTATCAAAACAGTAAGGCAGGTTTAACTCATCTCATTTTAAATCAACCGCCTTGGGCAGCCTAGGTAACTTGCACGAAGACAGTGAATTGGTCATGCTGGAAAAAGTTTTGACCTCATGCCTGGTTGACTCTGTAGCCCATGACCTTGGCTGGCCAGCACACAGCTGGGAGATATAGTGGGCTGCATGGAGGAGGAGGCACCAGAGGCAGCTGTGAATGTGCGTGGCTCTCCTGGGCTTGCAGATGGACATTGCTGGTATCAGTCATGGCTCTGGATTAAAACCCTCTCACTTGCCTTTCCTTTGCGTGTGGACTAGTGAGGTGACCGAAAGTTCTCACCACCCTCTCTAGGTCTTTTCTGACCGTGATGGCTGGCCTGTCTTTGTGCTTCTCATTGTCACACCCCTCACTCCCCTGAAGGGCTGTGCTCCCCCAGGCTTTGCCCTGTGAAAGCTTTCCTCCTGACCTCTTCTCCACGAAGAAAGCATTTACTCCCCTGGGGCTTCCTACAGCCTGTGAGGATTTCAAGGGTGAATTTTTAGCCTTATTCATGAGCTCCAGGGGCTGGGTGGATGTAAAATAGACTCTGGAGTTCTACCCTTTGGATACAAATCCTGACTCTTCCAGTGAGTAGCTGCGTGACCTTGGGCAAGTCACTTGTCCTCTCCCTGCCTCACTTTCCTCACCTGTAAAACCGAGGCAGTATATTAATGCTACTTCGCAAGGTTGTATGGAGGATTAAATAAGTTCAGCCACAGAAAGCCAGGGTGTGCCTGGCAGCTAGTTCTTACTCCATGACTGTTCTCGCTTAGTTTTGTATTTCCAACTGCTGTTGCATCCTCCTGCAGGTCAAGGTCCTTGCTTAGCGCCTGAGTCCCTACTCCTGTTATTTTATTTTTTAAATTGTGGCAATATACATACAACACAAAATTTACCATTTTAACCATTTTAAGTGTTCAGCGGCATTACATACACTCACATTTTTGTACACCCTATGTTATTTATTTATTTATTTATTTATTTATTTATTTATTTATTTTTAAAGATTTTATTGGCCAATTGGGAAAGGGAACAGTGTTGGGGAATTGGGGAAGGGGAACATTGTGTTTTTCCAGGACCCCTCAGCTCCAAGTCAAGTTGTTGTCCTTCAATCTTAGTTGTGGAGGGCACAAGCTCAGCTCCAAGTCCAGTTGCCACTTTCAATCTAGTTGCAGGGGGTGCAGCCCACCATCCCAACTTGGGAGTCAAACCAGCAACCTTGTTGTTAAGAGCACGTGCTCTCACCTATGTTATTTTTAAAACAATGAGTTCTAATCTTGTGTCTCCCAAGGATTTCTTCTTGCCCCAAATGACTGCATTCAGGGTTGCCCAGCTAAGCCTTCCTAAAACATCACAATGCCCTCGAAGAGACCCTCGATCATTTCGCAGGGCCTCCAGGGTTCAGCCAATGCACTTAGCTTGACTTTCTGGCACTTCCATGCCTCTGAGTTACCCTCCAAACCCATCGGTCCCCATTCTCCTGCCAATGAGGTCTCTTTTCTCCTCCTCATGCTGTACCTTTGACCTTGCAGAAGTTCTTCTCCCTGCCCTGGGGGTCCTTTCTCTGACCCCCACCCCCACTCCCCTGCTTCAGTCCAGGCAAGTCCAGTTCACCTACCAGGCTGCAGGCTCCACCCTCGAGTGCTTTTGGCTGATTCTCTCATTTTGCCCTTCATGGTAACTAACATGTTGAAGTTCACAAATAGGCTGCAGGTCCCAAAGATGGGTTGTGAACTTTCTGCCTGCTGAGTCTCTGGGGCTGAGGACAGTGCCCGACATGCCTAAAGAGCACTCACCTATATGAAGGGCTAATGATATCGGGGGGCATGCTCATGAGAACGGACCAAGAGATAAGGAATTGGTGGGGCGGGTGTTGAGTGGAGAGAAGTCCATGTGCTTGGCAGAGAAGAGAGACCTGATGTCAAAAATTAGGTGTTTGCTGGGAGGGTCCCAGGCCTGTGGATGGTGTGGTGGGGTGTGCCTCCTGCCTGCCTTCTTTCTATTCATTACAGATGCAGATAGTCTAAGTCCTGGAAATGGTGCATTCCATAGCTACTAGGAGTCTTGCTATTACACGTATGACCGCATGCCCACATTCTCAACACATACGATGCGAAATTCATTTTGAGGGCTTCATTCCTTTTTATAAAAAGGAAGTACAATAGAAACCAGATCTCGGATGCTTGAAGCATTTATTATGATCTCATACAGTTTTAGAGCGAGAGGGAATTTAGAGGTCAACTGGTTCAGCTTCTTCCAACTCAGTTGAGCCCAACTCTGCAGATGTTTAGCAAACATCTACTATACCTAGGGCACTTCTTGATGGGTCTTGAAGACCAATAAAGCAGTCTTTGCTCTTGAGGAGTTTGTGGGCTGGTAGGGGATACAAGACCATTACAAAATAAATATAAGGTAAAGCAGAACATGAAAGACGCAAGAAAAAAGAGCCAAGTGGATTCAAAAGAGAGGCAATCAGGAAAGGTTTCCTGGAGGAGGTGGTCTGTGAGCTAGATGGAGTTTCAACAAAGAGTAGAAAGATGCAGCCGAGTTTACACACAGAGGTGGGCAGGTAGCGGCAGGTTTGGGAAGGAGCTTGGAAGATGGAGCCAGGGAGAAGGCACAGTCCGGTGAGTCTGGGAGCAAAGCTGGCTCCGCAGTGTAGACAAGGGAGGAGAGTCAGGGACCAAATTTGGTTCCATAGTGTAGACGGATGGGTGGAGGACGGAGGAGGCTGAGGACAGAGGAGCCGTAGTCCAATTAGACAGTGAGAAGTAGAACTGGTGACAATGGAAATGGAAATGGGAGAGATCTGGGGGCTAAAAGGCTATTATGTTAGAAAGCTGCAAAAATTGGTAACGAGGTATACGTGAGGGACTGAGGTGGCGGAAGCTTTCAAGGTGGACTTGTTCTAAATTTGGGCACCTAGGTAAGTGATGGGGTCAGGGCAGTGACAGGAAGGCGTGCTTTGGCTGAAGTTCATTTGGCTGCAAGTGACAGAAATTCAGCTCAAACCAGCTTAAGCAAAAGCAAGATTATAATGGCTCATACATGATTTAGTCAAAGCTTCATCTGTGGACTCAAATGGTCAGATGATATCCTTGGGACTCTCTCTTGCTTCCCCTTCTCTTCTTCCTTCTCTCCCTCCTCCTCTTTCTGCTCTCTCCCCTCCTCCCTTGCCTTTGCTACTCCTCCTCCCCCAACCTTCTCTCTCCCATGGCCACTGCTCTCACTTATGCTCCAGCTAGCCTTCTTACATGGCAGGAAAGGTGGCCACTGAAATCGTGGGGTCTGCTTCTTTAAGGCTCAGAATCAACAGGAAGAGAGACCTTCCCCTTCCCCTCAATATCTATATCTACACGCCACATTTCAGGGTACAAGCTGCTTGGTGCTGCTTAGTTACATGCCTGCCCTGAACTAACCATCTCAAGGGTGAACGATTCTGAATGACCAGCCTGGCCACAGGGCTTGTTGGGGACACAGGTACAGGGCAGTGATTGGTCCTCTTCAAGGGTTGCATGGACTGGGGATGAGGAGGTTCCCCAAAAGAAGGGGTGCTGGGCTGACCAGTACCATATGTCCACTACAGAAGTGCTTTGTGGGAGGGCTAGAAAAGGTCAAAATTGATCTCTTCTTCAAGATTCCTTATAGACAGAATGATGCTTGAATTCTTTCAGTGAGGGGCTCCTGTTTCATAGGATGGCCAGTGCTTTGTAAAAAGCCCTTCTCTATGTTTAGCTGAAATCTGCCTCCCTAACTTTAATTCATTTTAGTTCTCCCCATAATAACAAGGCTAAACAAATATTCAATCTTAGAGATTTCAAGGATCTCATGCCTCTAAGGAGATGAAGTATTTTCATCTTCCAGTTTACAGAAGACATCACTGAGGTTGACAAAGTGATGTCACTTGCCTGAGTTGGGCCAGCTGTGGTTCTAGCCCCCCAGAAACAGGCTCTACTCACTGCACCACACTGCCTGTCTTGGTCTGTGGGCTCTGCTCTCACCAAGTGCCTGGTGTGTAGAACACACTCAGGAACTATTTGTTGAATGAATGAATGGGGCTCTGAGTGGCTCACTCTGATACCTTTCCAGCACGAAGGCCAAGAGGAGTTGCTGTTCAGCATGGTGACAACTGTCTCAAATTGAACGCCTTCATTGGTCTCTGATAATTAATAATGTGTATTGATTAGGATTCCTTGTGGCAAACAACAGAACCGACTCTGGCTGATTTAACAAAAAGGAAATAACAAGTAAAACTGAGAAACCCACAGGATCACCAGGAAGGCTGGCAAAGCCGCAGAGGCCACAGCCCAGGCTCACCACCCCATCGTGCCTGGGGCTGGTCTGGTGACAACAGTCAGACCCTCTCCCCAGATATTATCTGGGGGCACCAGACTCTGGGTATTGCTGCTGCTGGCCCTGCCATCCTCTCCCACCTGCCCCTGAATCTGGGACTCCATGATGCTGCGTCTCTCACCTTCATTCCACCTCTTAGGGGATGAGGGCAAAGGGGTGGGTGTCAACTGGCTGAGCCTGAGTCACATGCCCACACCCTGGCTAGAAAAACAAATATATGACTTTCACCAAGTGGAGAATCACCCAAATCTAAGAAGGAGTTCAGACCTTGGGCAGCCAAAAACCCTGACATGCAGCCACTCACCCTGTCTCCTCTGAGCTTCCTGTTCTTCAGACAGACATGCTGTCTTCCTTCATCCTAAATTTGTGGAGGAGGCCTCTCGATCCCTTACCACCCTGTCATTAATAGTTGCCTCCAGAGTCGAAAGCAATCCCACAAATGGGGTTTGAAAAGCCCGAGGTACAATGAGATTATTTCTTTCCATATCCCGACCGTTAACTTCCATTAATGCGTCATAAGATTTCATTACTTTTCTAGGCGGCCATACTACACTGATGACTCATGTTGGCTCATAGTATGCTTGTGGTCTCTTGAATTCCCAAGATCTTTTCCTATGAATGGCTGTTAAGCCAGGTTTTCTCCATCATTTACTTATATTATTGACTTATTGAACATGTGCAAATTTAACTGAGTAATATAAAACTGTATTTGTAATACTTCAGCTATTTAGTTCACACCCTTAAATTCCTTTACACTGCAGTACATTTTACTTGGCTACTTCAACCAGAAATTGCAAACTGGTGGCCTTTCGGCCAATTTGGCCATGCATTCATTTTATTTGGCTAAGATGGTGTTTTTTTTGAGAGCTGAATTGGTTGCCAATTGTTGAACTTTAGGAGATCTCACATAAAAAGCAGGCCTTTCAACTTCTCTTGAGAAGGAGAAACTTCTGGCAATACTGCACTCTCATTTCCTCAAGGCAGTGTGTGATTGGCTGGGGCTGCCATAGCTACCCGCTTTGCAAGGCGCAGGCACAGCTCACGGCAGTCCCACCATGCTCTGTAGTCTAGCCTAGACCTGCCTCATTCATTTCCATACCCTGCCCAGTTGGTCTATACTGTGGGAGTGGGTTAAGGCAGGGGCTGAAGGGAGAGAGTGGAAGCAAAGGAGGTCTGAGAAAGGCGGGGCTCAGTTGCCCTGTGTTTGCTCTTGTGTGGCCCCAGGTATGCATAAAAGAGAGGGAAGTTGAGGACAGAGGGGGTGATTCTGGCACCCTGGCATGGGCATCTCGTATTGTTCTGTCTGTCTTGCATACCACTTGTTCTGGAAATTCTCACTTCTCCTTCTGTGTGACTCCTGAGGGTGCTGCCAGGTTTCAGGTGATCCTGCTCCTGTGGCCAGCACACATCGGTCCAGAGGGTGACCATCTGGGCCAAGCTAGGCTGAATAAGGTTTTAAAACTTCCAGCCTGTGACAATGTCAGTGGAGTGCCTTGTGTCAGTGGCTGAAATGCTTCTGGAACTTCGGCCATGTTTTTCATCATGTGGGCTGGGACGTAGAGACGGCTGGTGCAAGAGGAAAGGAGCATGTCATCACATTGAGAAGGGTGGAGAGCAAGACTCACTGGGGGCCATCTGCAGTCATCTGGCCTAGTTCTCAGCCAGGGGTCCTGATTCTCATAATCTATTCTGCTCTTTTGAAACACCTAGCTAAAGTTGCTTTCTGTTGCTCACAACCAAAAGCCCCCAGGGCATATCATCACAGCCAAGCCTGCTCTCTGGTGGCCTTCCCAGTGTCTGAGGGCTCTCTCTGCATTCTCCCCTTTATGTCCTGTGTCTGTGCCATCTGCTTTTGGATCAAGCAGATCCAAAATTCGGGTCCTTTTGAAAATTCCCCTTTGTTGTTCCTGAGCCAGGGTCAGAGAGTAAAGGGAGGGTGATGTGAAGGCGTTTGTGTGCACTGGGCTGTGCGTCCCCTTCCTCTGGCCCTTTCAGGGAGTCTGCTCCCAGATTTTGGTTAGCCAGGCAGCTCAGGGATGCCTTCCATCTCGCACAGTTGCCAGTGCTGATGCGAACAACGCATATTACGGAAATCCACATTACTGAGGGATGTCCACAGAGTAGGCCGGAAGGTCTCCTGCTGCCACCAGTAGCAAAGTTTCCAGGAACTGGCAGCCTGATATGAGCTCAGGAGACCTGGAATTGGGATGCTAAGATTTGCACGTTCAAATCACCATTAGGTGATGGATGATTCTGAGACCTTTTATCATTAATTCAACAAATATTTACTGAGAACCTACTATGTGCCTAGGCACTGGGGATATTACTGTGTAAAAACATGTAGCTTATAGGGAGCTTATGTTCTAACAGAATGTGATCTTTTCTATGTGTTGGGTTCTGGATATACAAAAGCTAACAAAATTCAGCCTCAATGATTTCATAACTATCAGCTGTACCTTCCTCACATGTACAGTGAGGTTAAAATAACGATTTCACAGGGCTGTTTAGAGGATTATATAAAATAATGCACAGCCACGTTCTTGGCTTTTAAGTCTCAACAAATATTACTTTCTCCATGAAAAGTTAAAACAAGTTACACTTAACTTCACAAGCCACCGGTCAGCCTGACTGCCAGGCGGGCCCTGAACGCCTCTTCTGACGTTGCCCTTGACAACTACCTACTGTACCTACCTACCTGGCTTTGAAGCCTGCAGCCCTTGGACCACGGTTTATGCTGGGCGCCAATGGAAACCCGGCGTGCTGGGAACACACTGCGGCCACTAGGGGGCAGCGCACTGCAGGGAATCTTTGCAGTCGACCCCTGCCCACCGCCAAACTTCCCAGCTGCTCCCGGTCCTCCGTACGTACTTCCGTTCCTCTGACGCTCGCAGAAGCCGGGGCGTCGGGAAGGAGAGCGCAAATTCTTCCTCCTCTGCACCTCCTGAGGAGAAATTGCAGCGGGGTTCACGAGACGGCGTCGCAGTGGGCGCTGGGGTCTCCCGCACTGCGCCGGCCCGGGCGCGGCGGGGAGCCGGGTGCCCTGCGCCAGGCTTCGGGTCTGGTGGGCAGCGGCGCCAGCCTCCGACTCGCGATTCCAGAGAGGGCGGCCAGCTGCCGGGAGGAACCGGAGCCGGTCCTGGGTGCCCCTGCCAACCCCAGCACCTCCCCCTCCTGCTTCGCGGGGATCCCCGGCACCCACGCCCCCAGCTCCAGGGTTGTCACTTCTGCGCGCCGCCTGGAAAGGGGAACGGACCTGGAGCGCTCCGCGGAGTTGTCGAGGAGGATGCCCGGGTGTTGGTTATGTCCCCAAGCAGCTCGCCGGAGCTCGCAAGGAAGGCAGTCGAGATAACACAGCCCAAACTTTCCTTCGCTGCAGCGTGGGGAGGAAACATCCCTGTTTGAGGTTCACGGAGAGCCGAAGGGAAGACTCGGGAAACCGGGAAGGGATAGGGCCCAACCTGCATAGGAGCGAACGCTCGGAGTTCCTGGGAACACTGGAGGTGCCCTAAAGGGCAGGACTAGTTGCCGGCGTGCACCCAGGCGAAGGAAGGTCCAGCGGGTGCAGCGGCTCCTTTCTTGCGCCCCTCAGTGACCGTGACCTCCGCGCGCTCGCCGCGCACATGCTCGCGGCGGAGGAAGAGGAAGGGTCTGGCTGAACCCGCTGGGGACAGCGACTTGCGGGCTGGCCCTGGGTGCATGGAGGCACAGCTGGGGCGGTGCGGCTCAGCAGTGGCGCGAGGGAGCGCGCACGCTGCGCCCCGGCATCCCTGGGGACCCGACCGGCTGCTCCCTGTACTTCCTGCTGCGGGGCTCCGGGCCGCTGGCGGCCACTTTGAGCACAGAGCGGGCTGAGTGTCGTGCCCAGCCTCGTCCCTGGACCCTTGCGCAGGGCGGACCCTGGGCAGCACGGGTGTAACCGGGAGCCACGGGCGCCGGGCTCCCCGAAGGACTGGTGGGCTCTGCTGGCCGGCACTTGGCTCGCGGGGCGTGGAACTCTGGTCCCCGCTACGCAGGCCGGTCGGCGCGCCACTTTGCGCCGCCGTGGCCCTGCTTCGGGCCGCCAGCCGGGGTGAAGGAAGTCCTGGCGGAGCCTGGCTTCGCTGCGGCCGCTTGGACGCCATCCTGATGCTCGCTGCCTGCGGCGGGCCCCGCTCCAGCCCCAGGACCTAGGCAGCTGCGCGCGGCCGCCGCCGGCGCCTCCCCCATGCTGCTCGGAGCGTCCTGGCTGTGTGCGTCCAAGGCGGCCGCCGCTGCTGCGCAGAGCGAGGGCGACGACGACAAGCCGGGAGAACGGTGGCGGCGGCGGGAGGCGGCCACGGCCGCGGCGTCTGGAGAGGACATGGACGAGTCGTCCCTGCTGGACTTGCTGGAGTGCTCCGTGTGCCTGGAGCGCCTGGACACCACGGCCAAAGTGCTGCCGTGTCAGCACACCTTCTGCCGCCGCTGCCTGGAGAGCATCGTGTGCTCGCGCCACGAGCTGCGCTGCCCTGAGTGCCGCATCCTGGTGGGCTGCGGCGTGGACGAACTGCCCGCCAACATCCTGCTGGTACGCCTGTTGGACGGCATCCGTCAGCGGCCCCGCGCTGGCACTAGCCCTGGCGGCAGCCCACCCGCGCGCCCTGGCCCAGGATCGGGGGCGGCCTCTGAGCTCGCGGGTGGCGGGGGCAGCGCGGTGGGCAGTGCGGCTGGTAGCGCCCCGAGCTCCCCGGGCTTCCCCTTGGCCGTGGGCAGCGCCACCGCAAGTCTGCGCGACCTGGCGACCAGCAGGAGTGCGCCCCTGGCAAAGGTGGGTATCCTTGGCGGCACCAAGGTTGTGTGTGTGTGTGTATGTGTGTGTGAGACGCGTGGGTGTGGGGGGCAGTCATGAGGGGCAAGGGAGACCAGAGGTGACTGACTACACAGTAGCCTTTGCCTTGTTCTTTTTCTAACTTGCTTCACCCTAGGGACTCAGTAAATGTAATCCTTCAATTTCCGCTTGCCAACTTTTGGACACCATGTCCCCCCATCCCGCGCGCCCTCTCCTCTGAACTTCTTGTCCGCACCTGCCTTCTATCCATCCTATCCCTCGAAATCTTTTTTCACACCACCTGCACTTGTTCTGTGGCGGCATGTGGTCCCAGGGAACCTTGCCACCTGTGCATATGTGTGGCAATACCCCATCCTCACAGGAGATGGGTACGTCTTCCTGTCCCGGGCTCACCTCCAGTATCCTCTGCTGACTGGAGCTGTGCTCCCACATTTTTTTTTTTTGTGCTCTCACCTTTTTAATTTTTCTGGGCCCTCCCATCTCCTCAGAAACAGCCTTCCTTCCCTGGACCTCCAGATTATCCCTCTGCACGCCTCAGCTTGCCTGGGTAAAGTTAGTGCTAATTGTTTCCCAGGTTCTGGTTGGGCTTCTTCCCTGCGGGTCTGGCAGGGGAGGACTGGGCAGAGGGAAGTGGGTTACAGGGGTTGGAAGAACGCAAATTACAAGCTGTGTTTAACAGGCAGGAAGAGGTTAACCTGGAGACATGAGGAATGTTTGGTCCTGCCCTTCTTGGACTGGGTCTGTCAGGAAGCCCTTGTCTTTTCCTGGGCTCTTAGGCAGGGTTGCATTCCCACATGGGTCTTTATTTGAGGTGTGTGTGTGTGTGTGTGTGTGTGTGTGTGTGTGTGTGTGTGTGTG
>NW_017731756.1:1058373-1060236 GCF_001890085.2 Hipposideros armiger | reverse complement strand
CAAGGCATATTTATATTTGGGTTCACTGCTGAAAGGGAATTAAGAAGTTTTTCTTCAGTTTTGATTGTGATTAAATCCAGTTACAAGCGGTACAGATTTCCAAACTTTTCCTTCCTGTTCTTTGCTGTTTTTTTCCTATGGTATTATAATTAAAGGTCAGGGAAATACAGTGATTTTTGGAATGGTGTTTCTGGTAAAACACTAGTATAGTTTGATGATCACGTGTTTACAGATGTCCTCCCTGTTCATCTTATGAGAATTGCATTTGCTCAAGTAACCTCAGGTCTTGGAATGCTGTGGTGGCATTTGTAGCATTAAAAAAAAAATGTGTCAAAGGGGTTGAACTTACAACTTTCAGTAAGGCTACTTAATAATAGGAAATTAATTTTTTGTTGAGTAGATTTTGGGATTATTGATTGACTTTCCCTATAGGCCCCTGTAGCTATCAGACTATGTTTATGGTTTTCTGAACTTTAGGGAACTTTTGAACACATTTTCTTTCTGTTTGTGTGTTAGCTAAGTGTGACCTTGAACCCTTCCTTCTTCGCAGGCCCACTTCATAAGGACTAAGTTTGGGTTCTAGGAAGAGTCTGAATTAAATCCAATCTTATATTTGATCATCTTCAGAGAGGAAAAAATAGTGGAGGTAGGGATTTTAATACCATCCAATTTTTTATCCACAAATTTTTGATAGTGGGAGTCTCTTCCAGAAGTTCTGCATGGAGTGAGGCACATTAAGTAAGCCTATAAATTTGGCAAGCTGACTTCAGCTGGAAATTACTTCCAAATAGGCTTGTGGTACTTTACTGTCCATGGAATTGCTTTGACCTCTCATAGCAAAGCTGAATGCTGGGTGTTGCTGCATGTTGTTCGCTAGATGGGCACTCATATTATTATTCAGCAAACACCATATATGCCTTAGTAGCTGGTGACTGTAAATATAAGACAGTCCCTAATTTTACCAATGAAAAAGCTCCTTAAATCTTCTTTTGGGCCGATTGGGATAGGCAAACACTTTAGGTATGTAGATAAACAAATATCTGCTTACATTGTTTATTAATTTAGTTATAAGTAGACATTGGGACTACATCAAGTATAAAGTATATTAAATCCTGTTGGGTTCATGAAACAATTTTTTTCCCCATACTCTTCACTGGCATCTTTCTCACCAGGGTTTGGTTTGTCACTGAGTCACTTGGAATCGTCTAACCTGGTTAGCAGAGCCTCTCAGCTCTGCTTTCACCTGAGCCATTTGAGATGAGGCATAAGTTACAAGTACCCACTGCCTAACGTTAGGACTGTTGGTCTCTTCATTTGCCTGTTGGCAAGTACTTGTCATTATGTGTTGCTTCTTAAAGTGATCTTTAAAAAGTCCTGTTTTAATAGCACTGTCCAACCATTGAAGTTGCTAAATGTGTGCTGAGTTTCCCAGCGGAACTTGTTTGTTTTTTGTGTTTAGTTTTGCAAGGTGACTCCTTTAACACCACTAACTAGCACTGATGTTTCAGGGCAGCATGTCTTTGAAAGGGTTTTGCAGTCCCAAATTGAGTAATTCAAAGACTACTTCTTGTTTATTTTGTCAATTATATTTCAACAACAACAACAAAAAAGTCTAAAAGAAAAAAAATCAAAGACTACTTCTTTTTTTAAAAAGATTTTTATTGGGGAATTGGGGGGATGGGAACAGCGTTAGGGAATTGGGGAAGGGGAACAGACAAGTTGCTGTCGTTTTGGTCTTCAGTCTAGCTGTGGAGGACGTTGCCTCACTGGCCCAAGTTGGCACCATCACTGCGCTCTTCCCGGGCGAGGCAGATCAGTTGCTGTCTTCTGGCTGGCCGCTCACCGCTGCTGCTGGCCATTCAC
>NW_017731756.1:1033111-1058128 GCF_001890085.2 Hipposideros armiger | reverse complement strand
TTAACCATCGCGCCACTCGGCCGGCCCAAAGACTACTTCTTAATAAGGTCTCTAATATAAGAAAATTCCAATTTTTTTCTTTCTTCTTTTTTGTTTTTTGAAAATCCCTTGCTTATGTTTGGGCATACACAGAATTTACTATGTACGTGCCTTGCACCAGGCACCATTGTAGGTGAACGGGATGGGCATGGGCTGTCTTTATGCTGCTGACATTATGGGTTGGAAGCCATTCTGCTCTCTGCTCTCTGGAGGTTCCTGTGGGCACTGGATTGGTGTCAATCCAGGACTGTATGAAGTGAAGGTTAGAAGGAAGGACATTTTCACAGATTAAAGAACGAAGAAAGCATGGATAATAATTTTGATGGTATAAAACAGGCATTGGAGCCTGATTAGTCTGTATTATGTATCTTGAAGTACTTCAGGATATGTTTAAATTTAGAAATGTCTTCTGCGTCTCTCAGTCAATGTGACTGGGATCCAGTAATGGGAAAGGTCAAATAAATTGGAAAAGCTTACAAATGATACCTAGTAAATATTCTGTTTTATAAGCACACATATGTGTATTCCTTCACCATTTTCTGGATGCAGGGCTAAGGACTTTTCTTTGACTTGCAAATTGCTGTTCTAGCTTAAACCGAAACCATAGTTTTATGATTTTTCATTTGTTTCTTTCAAGTGGAGTGAGAACTAAGAGAATTTCAAAAAAGTCTGAGTGAAGCACCTTCTAGATTTTAATTGCCCCTCAGTGTTTTATGTTTTTGTTCTCGCCAAATTTCACAGTTTTAAAACTGTCTTGTCTTTGGTGAGTTTTTCCTAAGCAGTCACTGTGGTTTACAACGGAGTGACCTTTTTTGCTCTCAAACTTTTTCAGTTTGCATAATATTTAATTGAAGTTTATATTTGCTGTTATACGAGGTTGGACAATTAAGTTTGCGAATTCATCCTAGAAAAAGTGCTACGTACCTCATTGCTGAATATCACTATGGTCACCTTCAAAGTACTCCCCTTGGGAAGCTACGCGCCAACGCCAGCGCTGAGTCCACCCTTCTAAGCAATTTTGGAACTTTTTCTGGAATGGCCATCAGAGCTGTCGTTGTATTACCCTTGATGTCCTGAAAATGTCATCAAAATGTCTTCCTTTCCATATTTCCTTTATCTTTGGTTAAAGAAAGAAGTCATTAGGGGCCAGATCAGGTGAGTAGGGAGGGTGTTCCAATACAGTTATTTGCTTACTGGCTAAAAACTCCCTCACAGACAGTGCCGTGTGAACTGGTGCATTATCGTGATACAAGAGCCATGAATTGTTGGTGAAAGGTTCAGGTTGTCTAATTTTTCACGCAGCCTTTTCAGCACTTCCAAGTAGTAAACTTGGTTAACTGTTTGTCCAGTTGATACAAAATTCATAAT
Source organism: Hipposideros armiger (assembly GCF_001890085.2). Lineage (NCBI taxonomy): Eukaryota > Metazoa > Chordata > Mammalia > Chiroptera > Hipposideridae > Hipposideros > Hipposideros armiger. The sequence continues at coordinate 1,056,721 of NW_017731756.1, read as the reverse complement.
GAATAATCACTGTGATTTTAAAAAAGGTTAGCAACATTGTTGCAACAAGTTTGCCAACTAATTGCATAAACATGGTTGAGAATTAAGACAATGGATTCCTGGTAAGCACAGGCACTCCCCAGGTAGGACTTATAGCCTGGACCACAGTCCGTCAGGCTGCAGCCTTCTGTAGGGATAGATGTCTTATGGAGGAAGTGGAGTGTTGGCTAGTCCAGCTAGGCAGCTAGCTGGACACCAGTGTAGAGAGTGTCTGTGGTATCTGGAAGCAAATCAGTATGTTCTTTAGTTGTCGATAGTTGAGCAGCTTATGCTTGAGATTTTCTGTTTTAATAATTACTGAGTGCCTACTGTGTGCTCGGCACTTTGACATATATCGCCTTATAAAAAAGTCCCCATAATCCTGTGAAGTGGGTGACATAATTCCTACTTTGAGACCCTTAGAGATTGACATATAAACTAAGTGGCAAAGTCAGAGAACCAGGAGATGTTCTCAGGCTCCATTCCGCTACCCTTTCTCTTCTGCTCAGCTGTGTCTGGTGTTTTGTTTTTGTTGTTTGGTCCTGGATGTAATGAAGACTCAGAGTAAAAGGCCCAGTGCCTGGAAGCCTTCACTAAAAGTGGGACAGCTCACAGGACAGCAGACAACTGGTTGACTTGTGGTCCCTGTGATGATGAGGGGCAGACAATGGCCTGTGGAGACATGACAGATGAGTCACAGCAAAGTCCTTTTTAGACCTGTTTTCAAAAGCCCCCCCCGAGACTTACAACAGAGTTGTGTTTCAGTTTGTGGCAGTCAGTGTGTCATCTAAAGTTACTAGTCATTGAATGCCTGCTGTGTGCCAGGTGTTCACTGGGTGCCTACTGTGTGCCAGGGGTTGAGTCAGGTGACTTAAGTGTATCTCATCCATTTCTTACTACAGCTCAGCCCGGTAGCTAGTTACACAGTGGTGGTGGGAGCTGAGGCCCCGAGGTTTTCTTGCTCAAGGGCACACAATTAATAGGGGTACACTTGAAAGATAAACTTTGGACTGATTGGCTAACTGGCTTTTTGGTTAGAGGAGTCTTCTTACTCTATGAGTGACCCAGTGAAGTAGAGACCTAGGTCCCAAACTTAAGCAGCACCAATCCCTTGGATATAGTCTGCTCCATGGCTGCAGATGCTCTTCTGGTTTGAGGCTGCTGTCTTGTAAACCCAGGCAGTGATCCCAGAGCACTGTGGTCCTGAAGAAAGAGCATCGTATCAGTTATGGCTTTAAGGGCAAGTCACAGGCAGCCCTGTGCAGATGACATGGGAAGTCCATATGGAGTCCGAGTGGGCTGGGATGGCTCTCCAGGTGGCCCCCTTCTATCCTCAGAAATGTATACTCGTCCATCTATCCTTCTGCTCTGCCACCATATGGATCTCACCATTAGCCCCACCCACTGAGTCTCAAGATTGACACAGTGGCCTCAGGCGTCATATCCTCATGACAACATTCACAAGCAGAGAAAGGAGGTTTTTTTCCTCGTGTTTTCTCTCCAAGTTGGTGAGCAAACTGTGACTTGGCCACTCTCATACACTTCCCCTCATGTCTCAGGGGCCAGTGTTGCCTCTCAGGCTGGTGGCGGATCTTTTTAGCTTCAGCTGGGCCAGGGATTTGGGACAGGTGATTGGCTTCTCTTCCTGGGGCTGTGGTCCACTACCTTCCCTGTGCATGTTGCTGCAGACACGGAAGGTCCCTGGGCTTCCTGGAGTCCTGTGAGGAAGGAAGGCAAGGGGTGGGACTGGGTGGGTGGCTGAGAGTGGCACAGGGGTTGGGAGTCCCAGCAGAGGTAGTTTCAATCCTGAGTTCCTCACTTCCTCACCATGTGCCCCTGGGCACATGGTTTAGCTCTTCTGAGCCTCCTTATCAGTGAGTTAGGACTCCTAGCTGCTTTATTGGATAACTGAGGTAATGTCTGTGCAGTGCTTAGCACATATAACCCGCTGTTGTTTTAGCACCTATTACTAACACAAAAATCTCGAAATCTCATATCACCAATGAGGCACACTTCACAGGGCTCACCTTCTGCTAGTGGATTCATTTATATGGTATCCTAAATTAAGGATGTTTGTGGATGTGTGCATATGTGTGTGGATGTGTGTATGGCTATGTGTGTATGAATGTGTGTGAGTGTGGATGTATGTTTATTTGTGTATGTGTGTATGTGTGTGTGGCTGTAGCTATGTGTATGTATGTGTGTGTATGTGTGTTTGTGTGCATGGATGTGTGTATGTCTGTGTGTATGTGTGTATGTGTGTGTGTGATTGTGTATATATGTGTGTCTGTGTGTATGTCTGTGTGTATGTGGCTATGTGTATGTGTGTGTGATTGTGTGTATGTATGAGTATGTGTGTGTATGTGTGTGTGTGTATGTTTGTATGTATGTGTGTGTGTAGATGTGTGTGGATGTGTGTGTGTGTGGATGTGTGTGTGTAGATGCATGTGTATGTGTGTGTGGATGTATGTGTAATCTGATATCATGCTTTGCCTTTAGATTCACAGTCGGTCTGTGTTGTGACTGGATTGTTGAGAATTAATGGGCATCTAAGCCAAGTGCTTGAACCTGTTTGTTTCACCTTTTAAGTTGCTTCCAAGTTTTGTCTTTGTTATCTGATCCTTACAAGCTTCATTAATGTGAAAAAAGTTCAAACTGTAACCAGCTGGGGAGAATAGTCGTGCTCAGTTTCTGCTGCAGCTGGGTGGAGGCGCTCCAGAGAGCCAAGCACAGCTCCCTACTCTGTAGGACACAATAGCTTGTCCACAGCCACCTAGATCAGGCCACTCTGTGTGGTTGAGCCGAGCAGAATTGTGCCCAATTGTCCCTTCATTCCGGCTTTTGAGAGCCCACTTGCTTGCTGAAGCATGATGAAATTGGGTCTCAATTATGCAGTTGTTTCAAGGGTGTATTTCAGTTAAATCTGTAGTTAATCTCTGTTTTTTGCAGTTAACACCCCTTTTTTCCAGGTTCATTTTTGAAATAAAACATCAGAAGTGATTTAGTTAAGGAGAAATGCTCTTTATTGCATCACTTGAAGAGGCCAAGGTTACTTTTTATCAGATTTGCCTTGCTTGGAAGATCTTCAGATTAGATGAATTAGAAATGTATGCTTGGTGTGTATCCTACTGGAATTCTAATTAACCTTAAAAGATGAGGGTGTGAAACTGAAGGTGTTGGCAGTGGTGAATGGTTTAAAAATTGTGCTAGCACACTGTAATGTGGGGCTCCCTTTTTCCATTGAGTGAAGTTGAAATAAATAAGCATATAAAGTAGTAGCACCATTTGGATTTTACTCATCAGATTGCTGCCTTCTTCTTTAAATTTGACTTTGCCCCTTGATGGCTTCTGGCTATTTGGAGATGCCGTGGTCCTTTGGGAGATCTGAAAGAGCATCCAAGAGGGGTGGCTTGGTCATTGTTTGCCATATGTGTTTATGTTTTTAACTGATAATGATGGTTACCTGCAAACATGAAGATATTATATTTGCATTTCCGCATAATGGAATGTATGTGTAATGCTCATGTGAATTTATATGATTTAAATGACTTAGGATTCAGGTCAGTAGATGCGGTGAGAGACTAAAAACACGCCGGCACCAGGAATGAATGTAACGTTTTGGAGCTGAGAGCTCTGAGAACAGTAGGGTGAGTGCTGCACAGCCCTCAAATGGAGGGAGGCACCCAGGAACCCCAGGGGGTCACAGTAATGCTCTCACAGAGTAGTTCAAGAAATAGGAAAGTGACGCATTCTTATCCTCTGCTTCACTGAACACATATTTGAGTACCTACTGTGTACCTGGCACTACAGGAAGTACTTGAGAGAAAAATGATAGTGGTCGTTAGAAAATGACCCAGCAATTGCTTGCTACCTCCCAGCAAACGGAGCACCAAGCTCAGTTTTTAAAACAAGGTTGAAGCAGTCCTGGCAACAGTAGCAACTGTGCATTCTTTGGCAGTTAAACCCCTAAGCTTTCATGTCTTCTACACACAAAATTGAAGCACTGCCACTTTATCCCTGTTTTAGAAATTTCTACATAAGAAATGAGTATTTACTGTTTATGAATAAACCTTTGGACTCCTTCACTTTTGATAGCGATACTCCAAACCCGACATAACTTAAAAATTACACCTTCCCAAGCCTGGCTAATGTAATTATAGCCAGATGCGTTTGTGCACAATGAGGCATGCACGGTGTCACCAGTGTTGCGGGCACACAGCCTGTGCTAATTGAACATCCCCTAAAACATGACCAGTGTGACTCGCCTTTATCTACCAAGTTCATGATGCCTGTGGGTTAGTTTTGTCACTAGCAGTGATTGACTGGACCGAGTTTGTATATGCATGGGCCAAGTGAAAGGTAGGTGCTCCTAAAGAAAGGACAGCCCTCTGATTTTGCTGAGTGGTGGCACTCTTGTGCCTTCTATGGCTGAATTTGTGTTGGATGGTTCTTAAGGATTTGGGAATTCATCTGGTATCTCCGTCGGACAAACTAAGCTGTGGCATATGTTCTATGATAGCAGTTTTCCTGGAGTTAAGTTGTAACCCCAACATCTCAAATGAGGGGACAGATCTTGGATTCTGAGGAGGACTTGCACCCCTGTGTCTGACTTCACGGTGGAGAACCCACCTGGCAGATATTGGTAGCCTATTCAGCAATGGATTATAGTTCTTAAACTTTCCAGCCAGCCCTTCTCCGAAGACAGCTTGCCCTTTCCTGGCATGTGACACCTGGAGCTGTGTGCATGAGGGCCCAGGTGTTTGACGTATATTTTTTGCATTCCCAGGGCTGTGAAGGCTATCTATCTCAAATAGAGCTGCTGTAAAGAAATGGAGTGCCTCCTTGACCAGAGATAGTGCGTGACTCATAAAATGTTGAAACGGTGCCTGCCTAACTCAGATGACAAGACTGGGGTGGAGAGTACGAGCCACTAGAAGGCCTTCTGTTGAAAGCTGGGGCCACCTCCCCCCACCGCCCCCCCCAGTGCAGGCACGGCGTCCTCACTGAGGGCAAGAGCCCCTCGGTCCCAGCGTCAGCTGCTGACCCCCTGTTGCATTTGCCTCTTGTGAACCATAATTCTGTCTACGATCCCTTTACATAGTGATGTGCTTCTGTTTTCCCCAAACTTCAGCAATTTCTTGCATGTTTTAATTTTTGTATTATAGGAAATAGAATTTTTTCCCCCCCTTCAGCATATGTATTCTACACGGGGTTAATAGCAGTCTATGAAGTGTGGTTGATAATAATTGTAGCATTCCCTCTGTGTCTCCAAACTAATCAATGCATCAACTTTAATCAGCCAGCACCTGCAGTCAAGGGTACCAGTTTTCCACTTAATGCTTTATTTGCCACAAACAGCCTCCCGGGTTTAGACACTCTTCTGTAACCTCAGGCTGTCCATCAGGGTTGTTCATCTCTCCATCTGAACAACCCCTAAAAATACCCCTGACAGCCAGGCCCTCTGACTTCAAATGCCATTACCCCAGGACACCTACAGAGTTGGGTGGCTTCTGGGTTGGCGTGGGCAGCTTGCATTGTCCATAGTGAAGGGATCAGTCTACACTGGTTGGTGACCCAGTTCCCAGTTGACGATCCAGGTGAAAAGGTGTCAGTTTAACAACCCAACCCACCTAGGCCCACATCTTTGCACAGCCTCTTCTTTTGTCTCTTCCGTGAATTTTCTGATTCCATTTTTATTTCCTCAAGCTGTTTTCAGTGTTCTTTCTCCACCGTTCCCTTCTGTGGGCTGTGTGTTTTCCTGACAATTACTGCTTTGTTGGCCCTTTAAAACTTGGATCATCTGGCTTCCAGGAGGCAACAGTTAGTCATCTTGCCTCAGTTCTTCTTCCTCTAGCTTTCTCAGTGAATAACAGCGTTCTCCCCACCACACTGAGAATGACTCACAGAAGAGGTCTGAGTGCTCGGTACCCTTTTGGTATTTGCCCTTCTTCCCGAGTGCCCAGGGCCAGGCTAGGAGCTGATGCCCGGGGCAGCAAAGATCACCAGTCTGCTGCCTGACAGGTTCTCTACAGGTGCAGACAGAAATCTGTTGTGAATTTAGGGTGCGGGTCCCAGGAAGGAGGGGCAGCACTTGGGGGTGATAGTGAACCCTGAGAGAAGAGTTAATCTTCGAAGTCAGCAGTTCCCCAGAGAAAGCAAAACATCCATTTCCTAGGCTCAGGGGAACAGGACTCTTTAAGGCATCCATGGGAGGTCAAACCTGGAGAGAGATGGAGGGTTCAGAGTAGCCGTTGGGTCCGTGAGGAGCACGTCCATGCCAGTTAATTCAGCTCAGCAAGGCCGGGACCTCATCTTCTTCCGTGCCTGCCATGTGACCATGTGACTACCCCTGGGCTGTCCACATGTGCTCACAGTGAGGACAGACAGGGCATCCGGTCTATGCAGGGATAATGCCCCCTAAACGAGGACATACTCTTTCTGATTGCCCTGCTCTCACATGGCCTTCTCATTGCCAGTGGTTTTCATCTTTGGATGAACAGACACGTCTCGTGTCCACAGTGGGGAATGTTCCTGGCCGTGGCCATGGGGGGCACCTAGCAAGGTCATGCTACCCCAAGGGGTGGCTGCATGTAGCTGGCCGGCCGCTTTCCTCTTTAGGACTCGCAGGTTAGCACAGGCCTCCCCTGCTCTCACCAGAAGTCACAGAGGAACTTCCTGCCTTGTCAACTCCACCTCCCGGGCCCTGCCAGGTCTTTCTTGCATTCCTCGAGTCTCATGGGGTGCCTCAGGTGAGTTCCCAAAGGGCATGTCTGATTCCTTGCTCCAGCCTCCGCCAGTTCTGCCCCCTCTCCTGGGAAAGCTGCTGCCTGTTGGGTGCTATTTCCCAGCCTTGAGGGGTCCACTGTGTTCCTGGTCCCCTCTGGGTGGACTCTGGTGCCTTCAAACTGGGTAACCTGTGCAGTCCCATTTCTTTGCCAGCTGCCCCCTTTCCACCCATACCCTTTTTTGTGGTCTTATATTTTCTTCTTAAAAATTCACATGACATTATTGTAGAATATGATTCCTCTGATTTTCATAGAAAACCAAGTTGATTTCCCAAACCTGGAACCAAATGTGCTTCCCATGACTTCCCACAACCCTGGCCCACCCCAGCTCCTCTCCAGGGTTCCCCAGCTCATCAAGCATGGCTGTGGGGGGCTGAGCACCACTGAACCGAGAGGGGTGTGCTGGCTTACACAAGCAAGAGAGGACTGCTGCGCTGGATGGTTTCCCTGAAGACGAGCTGGCAGTCTTTCCCATAACCCAACAGTGACGTCACTGAAGGAAGGCCTTAGACGTGGCTTGTCCATGAACTTGTCCATTTCTCAGGAGCCTCACTTCCTCCTCTGGGTGAAGAGCTGCCTTTGCCCTAGTTACACCACGTGCCTCTTCCTTCTGGAGTGTGGTCAGGGTCAGACTGAAGTTTATTTTCTGATCGTTGGTTTTCAACTGGCCTTCTCTGCGAAGTATTTGGGGATTTTTGTTGAGTGAAGGAAGCACTGTGGGCTTGTCAATACATGTGGGGAAAGGTGGTCATCATTTGGGGAAGCTTTTCATTCTTTAAATGTAAGTGGGAAACATTCTGTCAAGCTGAGGAATTTTCAGGATGTCAGTTTTCAAGGTGACAGTTGTCATGTTGACAGGCACAGTGAAGGGTGTGTTACCGTGAGGTGTTAAGGACTCGGAAGTGGCATTCTGGTGGGTGGAGTGTGACCTGGCACAGAAGACAAAGAAGGGAAGAGTGTCAGTGGGGTGCTGATGTGCCTGGTAGGGTCACAGGGAACCCAAGTGTGGGAGCATACCACAGTGACTGCAAGATGCCCCAGGCAGTACCTGGTGATATACTTTATGCTAATGTTTGTGTTTATTTTAATGGTCCCTTCTAGCTATATCAAGTGGTACATTGGAAAAAACATGGCAGTTACATGAAGTTTAATTTGGAAGCAAATTTAAATAAAAGTGAGTCAGTTTAAAGAAACTCGTAAGTAAATACCGGGGTTGCCAAAAAAATGTATACAAGTGGACCCTTGGGTCACCGTTGCTCAAGCAGTAGTTCGCCGTAATCAGAAGTGTCTGGACGCTGATGGGAACCACTTGGAGCACCTCTTGTAATTGCAGAAGTCAGACGTGACTTCTATTCATCTTTTGTTATTGGTATATATTGAGCGTTACAATTTTAGTAGTTTTTCCCTTTCTTAAAGTGTGTGTACATGTTTTTGGCACCCTCTGTGTTATGAAGATGAGACACAGATGACTACGTTTGAATAGGAGCTGCCTGATGTCGTAGAATAAGCGGACTTTGTTTTCCTTGGGCACCTCGACGGATGCCTTTCAACCTCTTGTTTCCTGTGTGTCTGAGATGCGGGGCCTGAGCTGGGTGTGCTGAGGCTTTAGAAGATGGACGGGGTGGAGGGGGTGAATATGAGAAACAGGGGCAGCATTTTATGCTTGGAAGCCAACTTTGGGAAAAATTGATTTTTTGATCTTTCAAACCAAATAGCAAGTATGAGAAACTTAGCCTTTGGGATTTGTTTTGGGCTGAAAACATACATGGGGTTAAGAGAGACTGTATCTCCTGAGTCCTTATGCTTGCTGAGCTCAGGTGTCCACACTGGGCCATCCCCATGCCCATCTGCAGCTTGTGGTTCCACCTGGCACGGAGTCGCCGTCACACCTATCTGAACCAGTCAGGCACCAGGCTAGTACCTGAACTTGGCAAAGCATGACCTCAACAGAACAGTGATGCAAAGGTTCAGAATCAAGAGGCGGGAACTGGTAAAGGAAATGGTCAAAGTTGGCCCTCCCACAACCCTTTGTCCTTCGGGCTCGAATGCTCTGGGGTAGAGGTGAGACAGGTGAACTCTGAGGGTGGGTAATGCCGAGTGCTCATCTCAGGACAGTGGCTCCATACTCTGGTTTCCAGTCTAAGAAACCCAAAGTGGTCTCTGAGGTCATGGCAGGGCTGTTGGGGTAAGCTGATAGCAGAATACTGAGCTATAAGGGCCTGACCTGGTATTGACATCTTTTGGGGCTTGGGGTCATCATTAATTTTCCTTCACCAGTTTTATAATTACTATCTCTTGGAAGGGACCGTTAACTCCTTCCATTCTACTTTTGAGACAGCACCAAGCCCAGCCCCTACTACATTGGGCTGGGTCCCTCCTGGCCGCATTCCCTGCCAGGCTGCCTGTACCCATGGCCTGGGTAATCGTCCTAAAACACTGTTTGGTTGTCACAGCCCCCATTAACTTTTCCTTTGGGACAGGTTCTCGGTCCCACGGTCTTGTTCTCACCTGATCCACAGCCATACGGCCCTGTAAAGCACGTCTGCTCTTTCATTCATGCAGAGTGAGTTCTTTCTTATCGTTTGCTCTTTGCTTACATAAGGCCCATCACCTTCGTCACCACTGATCAAATGTATGTCCATCTCCAGGCCAGAAGGGATTGGCACAAAATATTCAATGTGATGAAAAGCGAGGACATACACCCAAGGGTACTTTACCCAGCAAGGCTATCATTTAAAATCGAAGGACAGATGAAGAGCTTCCCAAACAAGAAAAAGCTAAAGGAGTTTATCATCACGAAACCAGTATTACAAGGAATGTTAAAATGGCTTCTTTAAGATGGGAAAAAAAAGATCAAAATAATGAATAATAATTCATAATAATGATAAATAAATTGTGAATAATAATGACAATAGCTACATATCTATCAACAATTATTTTCAATATAAATGGATTAAATGCTCAAATCGGAAGACATAAGAGGGCTGAATAGATAAGAAAACAAAGCCCTTACAAAGGATGCCTATAAGAGACTCACTTCAAATTGAAAGACACACACAGATGGAAAGTAAAGGATGGAAAAAGTTATTTCATGAAAATGGAAATGAAAGAAACAAAAAAACCTGGGGTAGCAATACTTATATCAGACAAAATAGACTGTAAAACAAAGGCTATAACAAGAGATAAAGAAGAAACCCAAACGCTACTTCAAGGGGACATGTGCATCCATATGTTCATTGCAGCATTGTTTACAATGGCCAAGGCATGGAGGCAGCCAGAGTGTCCATTTCCATTGATCAATGAATGGATAAAGAAGTGATATATATATATATATGAATATTGCTTGGCCATGGAAAGGAATGGGTTCTTGCCATCTGCAGCGGCATGGATGGACCTGGAGGGAATTGTGCTGAATGGAGTGTCAGACAGAGAAAGACAGATGCAATGTGATTTCACTTATATGTGGAATCTAAAGAACAAAATAAACAAACAAAACAGAAACAAACTCATAGATACAGAAAACATTTTGATGGTTGCCAGATTGGAGGGAGGCTTGGGGGTGTGGGTGAAAAAAGGGGAAGGGATTAAGAAGTTCAAATTGATTGTTACAAAATACTTATGGGGATGTAGGGTACAGCATAAAGAATATAGTCAATAATATTTTAATAACTATGTATAGTGCCAGATGGGTACTAGTCAGGGGGATCACTTCTTAAATTATATAAATGTCTAACCGCTATGCTGTACCCTGAAATTAATATAAAATAATATTGACTGTCAACTGTAATTGAAAAAAATAAAAAAGGTATGTCCATCCCTCAAGGACAGATGCCTCCCTCCTCTGTTCCTGGGATGCTGTGGAGATGCCTGTGATGACAGTCTGTGTCGTACTTCCTTACACACCCTTACCCCACCAGGCTGTTCTCGGGGCTGTCCTGTACTTACTGCTCTTTATCTCCCGGCACTGACCATGCACTGCTGAACGGCCCTTTGCACCACTCCAAGGCATGCTTTTCTACATTCTTATGTCTAGAGCACCTCTCTAGAATTTACTCCCTGATTGTTTTCCGGGTGTTGAATTTTTTTGACCCATGCAGGATTGGAAGTTCATTAGGGTCAGGACCACACCTTCCATGAGTCTGTACCTTCCGTGTAGGAGCAGGGCTCCTGTGGCCGTATTGGTATTGGGTAGTTGGTTCGTGAGTGCTCGGGAGCGCAGTGGTAAATGGTGGAAAAAGCAGGAACAGATGAGCCGTGGAGGGCTGTGGAGGGCCGTGCGCAGGCCAGAGCCCCGTGGCCCAAATGCCTGGGTACACGTGCCTCTTGTCACACATCCTGGTGCTGTGCCCTCTGGCCAGCCACTGGGCACATGTTGTGACCCCGTGCTGCAGTGTTCTCATCTGCAAGATGGGACCTGGGAAGAGCAATCCAGCACCTCTAAGCACTGCAGACTGAATGAGTTTATACCTAAAAGGTGCCGAGACAAGTACTGGCTGAATAGTAAGCATTTAATAAATGTGGGCTGTCTTGACTATTACTCTTCTTGAGCTTTAGTCTTTCTTAACAACAAGTGTTAGAATGGATGACCCTCAACAAAGTCAGGCTGGGGCCCCAAGGAAGGACGTGGGGGCATGGATTGGGGGACCCTGCAGAATTTACATCTGAGTATCTTTTTCTTTGCAATTCTTCCTTCCCCAAATTTTGGATATTCCTTTTGTCTAGTTCTGTTATCAGCTACCGGTGCCAGATATTTTATGGTGTTCAAGGTAGAGTAACGTTTTTGTTGGGTTCCACCTCTCCCATTCCTACCACCACCACCCACATGCTCCCACAGACCCCAGCCCTGGGAAGCGGGGAGTGTATGAGGCCATGATCACCCAGAGGAGTTGTGAGAGGTGTGGGCTCTGTCCTCAGCTCTAGGCCGGCCAGGCATGTCTCCACGGGAGCTTGATTTGTGGCCTTTTAAGGGTCACGTGACATTGGCTTCTAGCCTGTCTGAGTGCAGTGGAAGACCCAGTGCCCGCCTCCCAGCATCTTAGGAGCTCTTGGGCAGCTCTACATTGTCTCAAGACTCCTATGGCTCAGGTTCTCCGATGCCATAGAATTACTTCACTTACTGCAGTCCTGCTGGGAGCTCGCCAGAGAATCTTCCAAAAGGCATTGACTCAAATCTTTACTGAGGGCTCTCGGCCCTAAAGATGCTTCATGCAACCTCACAGCCAGCCCACACAGTCCTTGGACACCACCACCCTTTCCATCAGTGTCTTCCTCTGCCACAGGGCCCCTAGTCCAGGGAGCCCTCTGCTCTGGCTGCTCCACCCCTGCCTGCTCCCTCCCCTCTCCCCTCCTGTGCCCTCCTCTTTTCTTTCCTCTCCTCCCTTTCTCACTCTTCTATCCCATTTTCAAAGTTCTGTCAGTAAACGCATCCAGCAGTTAACTCTTTGTCTTCCTTTCTCCTCCTGAAGGATCCCTGGAGCCTCATCTTACAACACAGTGGCCTCGCAGGCTCTCTCCTAAGTCCAGGCTCTCACCCCCTCACCGCTGTTCAAACAAGCTCTTTCCCTCTCTGTGTCTATTCCTTTTCCCCCTCTTGGTGATTCTGGAGTGAGTCAGAGAATATTTTTTCTTTGTGCATAAGAGAGGTGTTGGCTGGTACCTTCCTAGAGATGTCTGGAAGAAATGGCCAAAATGCTTGTTTCTTGGAATTACAACCATAACTTGCTACTGAGTGGTGTGTTAGAGGGAGATAAGTATGGAGTGAGGGTGCCGCCCTCTATCAGAGAGCATATCAGGGAACCTGGAACGCTTTTATGGACAATGTTGGATTTGTGCATTGACAACTAGCTTTAGCGTCACTAGGGCCAAATGAAGGCAAGTTGTTGAGAAGTCAGTTCAATGTGCTGCTTGCACAGTAAAGACACACTACATCTGTGTATATTTATTATTTTCCATCTGCTGCTTTGTAAACAGATCTGATAAGAAGCTAACACTTGAGTGAATTATCCTGCAGCACTAAATGGAGCTCTAAACATAGCCCTATAAGTTGTCCAAAAAAGATACCTCGTCAATTATTCAAGTGGGACTAATCAAGGTTGCATAGCTTGTCGTTGAGTCCCAGTTCTTTCAAAAATGATCTATTTGTTAATTGTCCATCAGGTGACCTTTCTAATTATATTTTTCTGCTCCTAGGTCTTAGGACACTTGGTTTAGTAATGAGTGTCTCTTGTCAGCATGTGGAAGTTAATCGTCTGTTGTTTAGGTAAAATGTCCTGAATTTGAGCCTGACCTGTTCATTTTTCACTCAATAACTAATATACTTCAATATATGTAAGTCCATTTATATGTATACATATATAGTAACATAGACATATACATATACGTTCATAATTTTTACAAATCATGCATTTACAATTATTGAATCGACAATCCATCCTTTTGAATGAGAGCTGATCTTTAGGTTTGCTTGAGGTCATTTGACCCCTCAAAACATATTGTGTAATAAAAACGGTTGTCTAAGTGGTTTGTTATGTGGTTATGGTGGGAGTCAAGTTGAGGAAAGGGCCCCTCCATGCTGCGTGGTCTGTCTGGTCCTCTCAGATCCTTTTGTGTGTCCTCCTGGCCCCCTGCCATGTGTTGTCCTGAGGGTGGAATCCTGGCTGTATCACATGCTTGCTGTAGGACTTGGGCAAGTTACTTACCTTCCAGAGTATCCATTTCTGGTCCTGTCATCTGTGAAGAACATGTGATGGGATGGACAGTGACTTGTGCACTGTGCCCAGGCTGAGGTCAGAGGGCCATCAATAGGAGTGTCACTAAGCCAGAAGTCACTTGGAAGCCAGAATAGTGTGGGTTCCTTAAAAGATAGCTTGTCTTTTTGGACACAGTGGTAAGATGCTGTGGCTTAAACTGTGTACAAATTTCTGCACGTGCAGGCTGGCACTTTGGAGACATGAAAGAAGGGCTGAGTAATTAGCTCTGGGGAATAGATTGCTGACTGAGGCCATTTTGATGAGTAATAGACCCTATTAGATCTCAGTAAAATACTTGATGATGTATAATTAAAGATGGCATTAGTCAAGCAGAAACCACAGCATTTAAAAATGTGAAAGGGATAATTTCTAATGCTGAAACGTACATTCATGGCTTAAGAAGCAGGACATAATGTGGGTGTATTTGAATCATGAAGTTATTGACTTGGTTATAGACAGGCTGCTTGTTTGGCAGGACAGCTGGGGTCCTTTTCAGTCTCAGATATTTGTAGTGACAGCGGCCATGGTGTTTAAAAAAATATATTTTAGGTGAATTAATAGCTTGTGGAACAGTTCTAGTTGGTGATTTTACCACAAAAAGAAGTCCTGGGTTTTGTTCTTGATGGAGTAGGCAGAGGCCAGGTTAACGTTGGCTTTGTCTGTAGAGTTCCCCTGTCGGCACTTTCTAGGTTTCAGACCTAAAGTCCTTCCTTCCTCTTTCCCTTCTCTCATTTATTCGTTTGTTGTTTCCTTCACCCAGAAGCTTTGCTGGAGCATCTTGTGCAGGCCAGGCACCGTTCTAGGCTCTGGGGAGAGCGTGGCGAGCCCAGCCAAGCTCTCCCCAAGGAGCTCATGCCCCACTGCACAGAAAACGCAGGCATTTGTGACCTGGGAGCGAGCAGCAGCACATGGCCCTTGGCCGCCATACACAGCGGGCACCCAGCTGACTTCATTTAAAACTTCTCTAGCCAGACGTTGAGAACGTCCTCTGTCCCTGCCAGTATTGGCGTTCTAACAGATGCTTTGGCTCCGAGCTGAGATGTCTCTGGCTTGGCTTGAGCTCCTTTACTCTGTTTAATCAAGAGTCAAGTGTCTGGCAGACAACTTCAGTTATTAATAACTCTGCTATTAATATTAATATTGACAGTCATTTGCACTTCTAAACCTCTTTTGATCTCAAAGGTTACCACAGCATTTCATAAAGCACAGATGAATGGTTTCAAAGGATGGCGCAGGGCCGTCTCCTGCAGAGGACAACTGGTATGCCCGGTGGTGCAGAGAGAGGAGAAGCTTTGGAGTTCACTTGGTCAACTGAGCAAGTGCTCGTAAGCTGACCTGTGCCAGTCTGTCTGTCTCTGTGCCAGATGTGCTCCTGGACCTGGGTTCCTGTCACCTGCAGTCTGGGGGGAGGAGGGCTACCCATCACATCACAGGTGTCCATGCGGCATCTGTGTGTGTTGGGCGCAGCTCAATGTGTTGGTGACATTGCAGAGAGCAAGACAAAGTCTCTGACCTCCTAGAACTTACATTGACATAATTGACATTAGTCAATATGATGGGGATGCTGTCAAGAGACTGTGAATAGAATGCCAGTTGAAAAATTTCCGATACAATGGAGATGTTTTGTAATGCATGTATTTTTATACTCTAATTGGATTTAGTAGTTATTTTTAAAAAAAATCAGTGAGTTCTCTTTGCAGTCGATAGGTGATATTTTTATCCCATTGCGAGATTGAAATCATCCTTTAAAATATTGCAGCTGTGTTCCTGTATTAATGCAGAAGTTCTAGACTTGGGCTGCATGTGAAATCCCCTAGGGAACTTGCCCAAACACCGAAGCATGGTTCCAGCCCAGAGGTCCCGATGTGATGGGTCTGGGTACAGCCTGGCGTTGGCTTGTCAGAGGTCCCCAGGTGATGCTAATGCCGAGATTGAGCAGTACTGATCTAAACCACAGGAGGCCTGGAAAGTTTGGTGGAGTAGAGAAAATGTCCTAGCAGCCCAATTTCCACTTTCAGAGACGTTTAAAGGGTTGTGAGAGTGAAAGTGTGAGAATCCTGCCAGATCTGGGCCAGGAAGGATGAGTAGAATCTGGCCAGGTGAAGGGGGAGGAAAAGAATGTTCCAGCAGAGGGAATAGCCGGCGTGGAGGCCTAAAGTCCCAAGGTCTTTGGAGCAAACATGGAACTGACAGGAAGTGACTGGGGTCCCAGTGAGGGGCCATGAGACCAGCTTGAGATAAGTTGGAGGGCCAGGCGGGAGCAGATGGTACAGACCATGTTAAGGATTTGAATCTTTTACCTGATGGCAGTCGGAGCCATGTTATTTATGAGCCTGGCACTATTCTGCTCATTAATGCACTTAAAAAATAATTCCTTAAAAAATAATTTCATGTAAAAACAACAAATTCAACCCATTAGTTTACTTAGTCCTTATAACAACTCGGTGAGATAGGTACTGTGATTACCCCATTTTGTAGATTGGGAAAGTGAGGCCCAGAAAAGTCGAGGAGCTTGTCACACAGCTGCTGGGCGGTGGAGCTGAGATTGAAGCCCAGACTGACTCTGGTTTTTGCTCTGGGCTCCGCATTTTTGTGGGATTGGTGCCAGGAGCCTTATCTCACAGAGCAGGAAACCAGGGTGTGAGCTGGGATTCGAATTCAGTTCTGATTGCCTCGAAGTTCCCATTATTTCCTCCTTACCAGACTGCCAAAGCTGGGGGAGAAATTAAACTATTTTGCTATCTTTGGTCATATTTGAAAAAGTACACGTATAGAGATGCAAGTCAGTGGGAGAGGTTCCTAGCTGGATATAAAGACTGTATAAAAAAGAGGAGCTGATGGGGGAAGGGATGAGCAGAGGAAGACTCTTTCTATCTTTTCCGTTGCTGAACTGCTGATGACAGTTGGCCCTGCTCTTGGAGCTGAATGCAGAGAGAAGCTTTCAAAGGTAACCTTGTGTCATTGCACAGAAGCCAATAGGACACAGGATGTAGAGATGTACTTGCCCTGCATTTGGGGAGGTGGGATCCTTGGGTTCTTCTTATGTTTGAAGGGTTCTCGATTCATATGGTGAAATGGACATTATGGAAAATGTTGTGCAGTGAACCAGGATACTCTGAAGTGTTGATGCTGGCTTTTTGTGGAAACTTTTCTTACATGTGTAGCCTCTCCCTGCCATCTGAGTCGCCTCTCTGGATTGAATGTTAAAGTCAGGCCCAGATGTTTGTGGGGCTCCACAGTTGTGGCCATGGAGACAGACTGAATACAGAATTTTTTACCCCTGGACAGCTGCGCTTACATGTCTCACAAACATGTGCAAAAAGCTAATGGATTAACGTGTTCAAATAAAGTCTTTTGATGGCTTGAATGCTGAATTTTATACTCCAAAGCAGCACTGCCTGTGGAAATAGAATGTGAGCCACATGCATAATTTAAAATTTTCTAGTGGCCACATTACAAAAGGTAAAAAGTGACAGATCAAATTAGTTTTAATAATATATTTTATTTAACTCACTATATCCAAAATATTAGCATGCAAACATTAATCACTACAAAATTATTAATGAGAGGTTTTGCATTCTTTTTTCCATGCTCAGTCTGAACCCTGGTGTGTATTTCACACTCACAGTACATCTCAATTTCGTTCTCCCCATTTCAAGTTTGCAGTAGCCACCAGTGTGGCTGGTGGCAATGTGTCAGGTGGGGTTGAATGGATTAGAACACCTCAGATACTGTGATAAAGGTTCTGATGCTAACATCTTTTTATGACCCTAACAGATTTTTATCCACATAATGTACTTTCAGGGGTTTATAGGCAACAACAAGAAGTTTGCTCTGAATTCTGAATTGTCATTGTGATAGAATCTGCAAACAACTGTGGCAATTTTTGGTTTGATCTTATAATAACAGCCTGGAGGGTTTATAACAGGAACACACTGAGAAATTGGTCTGAAACCCAGAATGTGCATATTTTTCATCCCCAACTGACGATTTAAATTTTCCAATGGGAAGTTATTACTTCTCTGACAAATTTCCTCATCAGCAATCTCTTTTCAGTGGTCCTGATGGACATGGAATCTAATGTTTTTTTGTTTTTTTTTATCCCAGCCCCTTTTTGGAGGGAATGAAATTCAGTATTTGGATTCACATTCTTTCATAGGAAGAATGCTCAGAAGTGAGTGATTACAGCACTGTCACCTGCCAGGTTGTCCATTTTCTGATGTGACAGGCAGTACCGTAAGGGGAGGGGGGTATTTCCCCCTTTGTCATCGTGTTATATCTTCATGGTTTTGGGGAATGTGTGTGAGGGTGGTCTGCACTTTCCCTGGTGCATTTGTCAGATCCTTCATACAATGCTCTTATTAGCTGACACATATGGTGCATTGAGTAAGTAATCCTGGGCTTATGTTTCAAGTGAGGAACAAGTGTTTCCTGGGGGCCTGACATGCCTACTGTGACATTACAGTGCTTATAAGGAAAGCTAATTTAATGAAAAGAGCAGTGTGTTTGAAAGTTCGCTACATAGAAATCGGACTTTTGCCTGTTATTGTTTATGTTGTATGTTATCAGTTATTTCAGGCTGTGGGGATTATTATTCTTTTTAAATGGCATTATTTAATAAAGAGTTAGAATTTCATTAGAAATACAAGTAACAGGCTCTGGCTGGAGTGGGCATGTGTAGGTACCTGGGGTGTCCCCTAGTGCCTCTTTAGGCTGGTCACCGTCCCTAATATAGCTGCCTCTCCATGTCGCATTACTCACAGCAAATCACCTTGTCTTTCAAACTTGAAGAGTTACTTTGTACTCCCCTTCCCTCCAACAAAGGCCCTGGGAACCCTGTTTAAAGCTTTAATCTCTGGGGTGAGGACCCCCCCCCCCCCCCCCCCCCCCCATAAAGATAGCACTCAAACCTGAAGTCATTGGTGTGATGAAGCAGCTGAGTTTGAGACCCTCTTGGAAGCAGGTTCTGATGGGCAGAAACAGACCTCATCCACAGACAGTAACTGAAGCTTTTGTTGGGAAGCCTGTTCTTAGCAGAGCGAAACACAGCATTGAGGCTAATACTTCATTATAAGAGAGGTAACATCAGTTGAAACCTGTGTTAGCCCTAAACCCTGCCCGTGAGTGAGGCCAACAAGCACATTCCTTTCTGATAAAAGAAATTAAATCCATCCTGGATGGTAATGTGGGCGTTTAAGAGGTAATCGAGAACCCATTACTGAGAAAAAGAGAAATTGTATGTTTTTCTCCACCTTCTTAGTGATTTTTAAATTTCTTATTTTTATATAACAATTTGTAGTTTTGTTGAGGGCTGGAAAGGCAGCGATGCTGATTTTGCCTAAAATTTGGACAGATTGGCTCTGCTGAGATGGAAATAATGAGAATGTTAAAAGGGCAGAAAATTAACAGTGATTCGCCGAAAGAAATATTAAAGTCACGAGTAGATGAACACTAGACTTGGCCCAGAATGATAATGCTTGGTTAGCTGACTCTCCTGCTCCCGCAGACTAGGCCAGCTGATGCTGTGTCTGTGTGTACAGAGGCCACTGCGATGGCTGGGCATGGCAGAGTAAAAAGTGACCCAAGTGCCTCCTTCTGATCCACTGGGAATGAATCATGACTCGCCCCCAAAGAGGATGTACTTCTCACTGCGTATTTTGCTCTGGCTGAGCTGGGACTTTCCTGCAGACTTGCTCCCGCAGTGCCCCCTGCGGATGGGACACTTGCAGTTGGGACCCACTACATCATTTGTGGGGCCCAGTGCAGCATGATATTCGGGGCCCCTTTTATTAGGAGCTTTATGACGCGGCTGCAGAGCAGGCGAAGCGGCCCAATCCATGACTCCTGTGATTCCGGTGCAGACCTGCAGACCCGAACCTGCTGTGTGGACACATCAAAGAATGGATGCCGCTCCCTGCTGTGGTTCCCACACTTTTATCTCATGGGTTTAACATCTTGTCTTGGTTAGGGTTCAGAATGTCTGCCCTGCATAGGGTGTGCCACGCTGCTTGCTGGTGTGGGTCCCACGTGGTGCTTTTCATTGTTGCTGAGCTTATGTGGGTGACCAGATTGATCCAAAGTTGTGAACTGCAGGGGATCAAGGGAGGGAGCACTCCACACTTTCCCGACAGGGAGGATTGGGTGCTGTCCTGGTGGCGGTGGCTGTGGGGATGATTTGGCGAAGGTGGTATAGATGAAGTGGAGACCATTGCCACAGCAACTTGCCCTCCAGTAATGAAGCAGAGGCCTTGCTGGGCAGGGCTCCAAGGGTGGGACCATCAGCCGTTCTTGAGGGACAGAGACTTGAAGGCCCCCTCAGCCGGCTTGAGTTCTTCATTGGTGGGAAACCAGGGCTTGATCTCGAAGTTAGAATTGGCTCTAGGTCATGGCCAGACAGCTGAGCTCAAGGTAGTAGGCTCCAGGGAGACACTTTCTCTTTGTATTAGCTCTCCTGGCTTATGGATGAATATTTTGGCTGTGTAGTTGAGCTGTCCAGTGTTTGGATAGGGCCAGCATGGAGTCAGGCTTAGCTGTCTTGGCCACTGGGCCAAATGTCAGGACGTTGCAGGATTTAGGAGTACGGGAGGAGCACAGAGCTGGGCTGACTTGCAGGCTCATCTCTCCCACCCGCCAGCTATGTGACCTGGGAGTGAAGTACAGCCTCACCGGGCCTCTTTCCTTTCTGCCCAGTGGGAGCGTGAAGCTTCGTGGGATGGGTGGCTGGATAAGGATTAGGTCCCGTACATTGCCCGTCACAAGGTGCTTAATGCATACAGCGTGTCAGTAAGTACTGCCCCTGCTTGTTGGGCTAAAGCCTCAAGATTTGGAGGGAATGTGTGGGTGCTGGTTCAGGATTCTGCTGGCTGGCAGAGATGGGAGTGGCAGAAAGACGCCTCTTGTTTTCCCCCTGCAAATGCCTCTGCTCTAAAGTAGACTTCAGAGAGGCCGAGTGCATGTGCCTGGAGCTCGCCTTCTATGTGTGCCTGGGGACAGCCTGCCTTCTGTGAACGTGGACCATGTCAGCTCAGCTGTTAAAATCCCTGCGAGGAACTGGTGTCAATAAAACCACTGCAGGAAGTCACTGACAACTTACAAGCACTCATGAGCCAGGGCCGCGCTCACTGTCCCTCCTGGTGGCTCTCCTAGCCTTTAACATGAGAGGAATGGTTAGGTCCTTGACTAGGTACTTCTTAATTTTGGTGCCCACAGACTGCAGACTATACTAGAAAAAGCAGCCTCTTCCTTTCACTTGCTGGTGGGAGCCTCTTGGCTGCCATCTTTTAAGATGGCTGAAGTTGTTACCTGTCTTAGAGATTTATAGCATTTCTTGGATTAAGAGGCTCCTTTGATGTGGAGGGAAAAAGCCCAAGAATTTATAGTGATGGAGAGCCGGGGCTTGATGCACAGGTTCCACCAAATAGGCTGATGTGGAGTATAGTGTAGCGGTGAGCTTTTCCGCTTGGTATCCTGGGTACATCGTGAGGGCCCACAGAAGCTGAGGGCCCAGCTCACCCTGAACGTATAGGCAGCTTCGGCGCCAACACAAAGTTATATTTGGTGTGTGACGCGTTGACTGTAGGGCGCTGTTTTTGGTTTGTTCTCTAATGACACAGGTGATTACACTGTTGGGAGAACAGAAGTTGTAAGTGGACTTGTAAAGGCCATTGGAGGGCAGACGGGGCTCTTCCTAGATTCACAAAGAACAGATGTTCCGCAGCTTGGAAATTTTGTGGTTCCATAGCTGGTAACTGATATCACAGTTCTGTCAGATACACAGTCAGCAGCTGAGTGTAGGAAGGAAACATCTTAGTAATTGCTCCACTTTCTTCCTAAACAATGTGTTTTCCGTGATCTCTCTGGTCTATTACTGACTATTTGTGGTTGGACCAAGTCTGAATGAAAGAATGCACTTAGATTTTGATAGATGGGCTAGGACTGATTTCAATTTTGTGATCTGGATGTGTTACTTCTCAATGTCTTTCCTATCCCCCTGCACCCTCCCTGGGCCTTTAATTCATTCCGTACAATGCGATTCTATATGATCCTTATGTTTATACATTTGCCTCTAGAGTGACCCTAACTGGCTGGGGGTGGGTGAGGGGCTCACTGTTCTCCCACTGGTGTTGAATCCTCAAGGAATTCTTGGTCTGAGACAACTCTTTTATTTTTTTCCTGTGGACTCTATGGCCAAACCTGACTGTTTCCCAATTTCCTGCTACTGTTCATTCTTCTGCCTTCCCAGCTTCCTTTTCCAGGACCTTCCCAGACCGTGGTGTGCAGGGAAAGTTTTCAAAACCAGATCTCTGGCAGGGAAAAAAAAACCCACACTGATTTGTAGTATTTGCCAATTTTCAAGGTGTAGTTATTCCCATCATGGTCAGTTTCAAGCTACCAATGTGATGTCCACTGGTTTGCAAAACCTCAGAAAGTGTAACAGTCAGTCCTTGAGCTGATAGAAGCTGGCTCCAGCGCCTCGCTGTGCCCAGACATAGGTTTCTGACTTTTCCTCCCCAACCCCTGTTTCTAACTGATGCTGTAAGCTACTTTCAGGTTTAAAGGGGTGGACTGATGATGGTCGCTATACCACACTGGACCATTGCCGATGAAAATAACAAGGAATGGGGAGGCTGTAATTGTTTTCCTTTGCAAAGCCTCTGAGTCAGATCTTCACAGGAATATACATGAGGATGGCCAGTTTCCTCCGGGATCATTTTCCGTTCCTGTTGGCAATGGGTCTGGACAGAACTTCATGTTTCCCTCCTAGGGCTGGGTTCTCCTGGAGTTCCCCTCCTCTCTTTTGATAAGGACAACATGGCTTTAGGTCATCAGCGGCTTGCCCTATCCAAATAAAACCATCATCCATAAAAGCTGAGGGAAGACGGTGCCAATCCCACTACCAGATCTTTGCCACATGGATCAAGAAGGTTTATTTTCATCTGGGAAGAAAGAATGACCATGAGTGTAGACTGTCTGGGGCTACCCCAAGCATTTCCCCACTCCTTCCTGCCTCACATAGGAAGTGTTGGCAGGAATGAGGGTGGGGTGCTCAGTGCACCTCATTGCCACTGCAATAAGGAAAACGAGGCTCAAATGAAGGGGCGTAAGAAAAGGCCTTAAAACATGGTTTGGCCAGAACACTACCTCCTCCACTCTTTACTTACTGTCTAAGGCTGTTTTCCTGTTACAGAGGCAGAGTTGACTAGTTGTGACAGAGACATAGGGCTTGCAAAACATGGACTGTTTGCTCCCTGGCCTTGGACAGAAAACATTGCTGACCTGCCTTAAAGAAGCCATCCTGCAGACCGTGCCGCCACTGGGATGAAAACCTCAGTCACACTTAGAGCCTGTCTGGCAGGTCTCTCTCACCCCAGTGACGCTGCAGGGTATGAGTGTTTTCACTTTCTAGACTTCCCCCTCAGATTCTTTCTGTTTTAGGTACACATGAATTCTCACTTGGCATGAGTGAGACAAACACGTTTATTTTAGTAAATGTCAGTATATCTGTGACTGCATAGACATTCAGTGTTTTCATGTGTCCCCTTGGGTGGGCACCTGTGCCGTATTGCTTGAGAAATGGACAGTGACTAATTTTATGTTTTAGGTACCTGACTGTAGCTCTTATCTCCCTTTCCTATTCTTTTTCCACTATTGGGTTACTCATTTTCCCTTTCTCCCCAGTTCCCTGCTTATTCTGTAGATAAATACTCTTAAAAGCTGCATAGGCAAGGCCAAGGGCCACTCAGAGTGAAGACCAGGCACAAAGAAGTGGTATGAATGCCTTTATACGGTTGTCTTTGCCCTTTAATTTAACATTAAGTTCTAAAGTTAAAGGAAAATTCACCCTTTTCCTATTATATTGAGTTCATTTATATTGTTACATCTTTCTCTACTGAGACGTAATTGTCACCCTTGCTGAGCCTTAGCAGAGTCAGTAAGAAGAGATTATTCAGGAAAAAAATTATTCAGAGTAATTAGTTTGAGGGAATTCCAGTGGGGGAAGTGAAGGAGACAAGCCCTGAGCAGAAAGAATTTAGGGAACAGGAAATATAGAAAAAAAA
>NW_017731756.1:1021689-1033081 GCF_001890085.2 Hipposideros armiger | reverse complement strand
TTTTTTTTTTCCCTTCTTCATCTTATTGCCAATTTCCATGGGTTCTGGCATTGTATAAGACTATAACTTCAGTTTTAAACTATAATATGTATGTTAAAACTATAAGTATGAAATTATACTTCATTATAAAATAAAACTGTGTCCCTTCATGTATGAGTTTAAAAAGATTTTTTTTTTTAGCTGTAAGTTATGCTTAGGGATTACTACTTAAACAAAAATAACATCGCTGTGTTTATGCATTCAACATGATGTATAAATCTGCCTTCTTATAAAATCCCAGTTCCCTCAATCCAGCCTCCAGCAATCTAGATAGCACAAGCAGTGCCAAGAGTACAAACCAGCTGCCATGGGTGTTCTAGGGAGGCCGGTGGCAATCCAGAGTTGAATTAATAGCAGAATTGGCTCAGAAGTAGCTCTGAGTGTACCTTTATAATACGGTTGCTGGCTACGGGATTTTATTCTTCCACTTTTTTAGAACCAGTATGGGCTTTAAAAAAAAAGGAGAGAAGTGGCACTTTAGTTCAAAACATGGCTGCCAGTTTATTTAGATACTTAAGAGGAGTCACAGGGGCCGGAGATGCATGGTACTGCCATTAGCACAAGATGGCTTGTCAGCATTGGCAGCCCATCACATGAATTATTTGCTGTCTCTCATCTTGGCCTATATTTGATTAAAGCCATCAAGTGGGTAGGAGGTCCCCACCTTATTCATGTTTTTCCTTCTTATACTTTGGACTTCCCCCTTAGACTGTCATTGCACATCTGTATCATTCCATGTCGGAATTCCCCACTTGACTGTAAGCTTCATGAAGAAAGGAGCTGTGACTTTGTTCAGTCTTAGATCTCTCACCTCTGCCACAGAAACATTTCTTAAATGGATGAGCACATAATGCATGGTGATCTCTCTAAAATGTGACTTTGGAGAGAAGCCTTTTCTAAGCAAGGCCTCTGTTACTGAGCAAGGGCTTGCTGCCTGAGATGCATAGAAGCCAATACTATGGCACTGACTTTTGAGAAAAGAGAAAAGCTTTATTGCAAGGTCGACTGGCAAGGCAACAGGAGGCAGAGCTCAAAACTGTCTCCCCAATCCAGGGTTCGGAAGGAGAGGTAAAGGGTTGAGGGGAATAGGCTGACATGTGGAAGCATTGGTGGGGGCAAGTTCCAATTGGAGGACTTTGGAACTTGGCCATTTATGATAAGATATGGTCAGGGGCTTGAGCACCGGATCTTCCTGGACAACAGACCCTTCGCTTTGAAAGGGTTTTGGCGTTCAGGTTCCGGTCAGGTCCCGGGCCTGTGGTTCTGTTGGTGGGTGGTGGCGAGACTTTGGTTCCGGGTGTTATTGGAGGGCAAAAGTCTTTCCTCTGTACCTACTTCAGCTGCGTGACTTGAGGTTTTATTCTGTTGCTCCTGAAAAACTACACAGTATCTTGTTAGCAACAGGATAAGGCCAGTTTAAGCTGGTTCCGCAGTTACATCTGTGAGACTTTCATTTGCTAAAATGAAATCATCCTACAAACCCAAATAAGATAGGCCTTTTATTTATGCTTAGAGCACCTTCTTGTTAGGCTTAAAATGTCTGCTTTCAGGGAGTCAAAACAGTGATGAATACTCTGATTTGCAAACATTTTATCACCGGTTACAGTTTCAGAGCCTTTCTGGAGGGATCGAAACTACATGTTTTCACCATCTGCTGGAGGGGCTGGTTGTTGGGAAATGACATTCCTGTTCTCACTTTAATTCTGGCTGTTTGGAGGTTGATCTTCTCAGAGCACAGTGCTGGGAAGAGTCGGTCCAGCGTTGTCCTGCCTTTGTTTAGAGGCCAGCTATGAGGAGAGACAAGAATTGGAGCCTTGCTAATACTAGTAGAGCCCAGCGCTAGGGAGAATGCTCTGGACAGGAGGGAGGGGGCACCCTGTTCAGAGGGGACCACCTGCAATAAATCCTCATATTTGACTGTCACCTTCTCTCAACTTCTGGTGGCTTGTGAGCTTAACCAGGCCTGACACCGCGAGGTGGGGATGGGCCAGGTGGAGCCCCTTCACCTGGGTGGTGCAGGTGCATCTGGACAGGCTCACAAGAGTCCCTGTGATGTTGCCCAGACTGACGGCTTGAGCTGGGCATAGGTGGTTGTGATCTTGGAAATCTGTGCTCATCTTTGAGCGCATACATTCTTTGAGATCCAACTTCAGGCCAAGTTGTTTAGAGGTAGCTTTTTCCTTCAAGCAGGCAGTGGTTTTATTGGGGAAGACACTACACATTGGAAAATAGAAGCAGACCTCACAGATGTGTATGTCCAGAGTGAGTTTCGTATCAGGCACCTAATGAAGAATGAGGTGTGCCTGCTGTGGCCACTGGGCCAATGAGAGACAGCAGTCCTCTGAGGCTGTTGCTTGACCTAAATCTAAAAATAGAGTCAGCCTTTTCCACAGAGCACCTTCCTTCCTTCCTTCCTTCCTTCCTTCCTTCCTTCCTTCCTTCCTTCCTTCCTTCCTTCCTTCCTTCCATTCCTTCCTTCCTTTTCTTCCTTCCTTTTTTTGCTAGCTACTCGGTTCCTGGGCTTGCAGGCACTGTCAGGACTCGTGCCCGTGGTGGGACAGTAAAGTGCATTACAACACAGAACAGATGGTGCCATTTCCTTCTCACCATCTATTATCTGTGCAGAACCACATGGGAGGCGTTTCCTGTTGGGGAATAACATCCAGGGTTCTCCCGGCTTGTTTTGTCTGGGCCTCGGGGAGCTGAGTCCTAGTGATGCCTTCCGGAGGCTCTGCCCCCACAGTACCCACCAAGGCTCAGGTCTCTGCTCCCCAGATGGCCCTTCGGGGCACACGGGGCCCAAGCACACTCCAGAGTGGGAGGAAAACAGTGGATTGCTTTCTCCAAGCTGGCATCTCTTTCACAGAACGGAGACACTCTACGTGTGTTTTATATGGATTCATTTGTGAAAACCTCATTTTGTGTTCCCATAAAATACATGAATGTGCAGAGCACTGAATCATAACTCCTTCCTCTGGTTGTGGTAAAACTGCCTTTCCAGCGTGCTTTTGAGCTGAGTTGCCCCTGTTTCCCAATCAAAGGCAGCATCCAGGACTGTGGGCTTCCTCCTGGCCTGTTTGGTTGCATGGTTTGGAGCAAGAGCAAAACTTGATATGCACGCATTTCCAATGAAATAGCCCTGAGGCGGAGCGGGATGGAGAGCGTTTCTTTCTATCAGCCATCTGGAATGTGCTGATGAGTCAGCTGGCAGTTAGCACCAAGTGGCAGGATTCTCAGGCATTGGAGCTTCTTGAGCACATCTGCTGATGCATTGAGTCACCAAACATCTCATCTGCAGGAAAGGCCACTCATGCCACTGTCCTCAGCACTGGGCATTTTTGTTTCTGAAAAGCAGCTCCCAAGCATCCCTCTGATTCAAATAGCAAACCAGCACATCAGAACCCCCTGTTCATTATGTACGTATTTTAACTCCTTTTTTCCCGCGTGTGGTTGTCTCCCTTTTTCTGCGGCTGTGTTTGTAACTTAAAAAAACATTTAAAAAATATTTCTTGCAAATCAAACTTTTGTCTTTCTTAGTGAATGAAATATATGAAAAATACCTTTACTTGTGTAACTTGCCCCCTCCTCCTGTCTTGGCAGTGTTATTCTAAGTAGGGTGATCTGTTGCTTGGCTCTGCCATCTTTATTGCCTGAATTGCTGGAGCCTGTGGATGGGGCAGCAGTCGTTTGGAGCCCGGTGTGGCCTTCCTCTGTACAAGGGCTCTTCCTTTTCCTCTCTTTTACTTGAAATGATGAGGCACATCTGCCCAGGTAAAGCTCTGGCTGGGGTGCTGGACTATGCCTGGATTGCAGAGGTGGTCTCCTCGGTTTCCTAGTCCCCGCACTGAACCTCTGTTGGCATATATTATAGAAGAGTATTACCTGGGGGGAGGCTTGTATTTCTTTTACAAAAAGAATAGCAAGTTCAAAGTCATTGCTTGGCTGTGAATATAATTGTGGCTACTGTACTTGTCGTGTATAGTGTTGTGTGTTTTTTTACACAGATGTCGGCAAGACTTCATTAAAATGCCATCATCCCTGGTGATGGAAATTATCTGGTGGAAGTTTCGTGGTTATGAGATGCAGAGATTACCCCCTTTGTGCTGCCCTAGGTAGGGGATTAAATACAATCAGGGCACTTCCATGCAAATTAAAAACATTACTCAAATAATTATATATGGAATATCCAATGAGGAAAAAAACACTGTGCTTGGTCATAGTTGGTCATCTCTGGGTGGTGGGACTTAAGGGGAATTTTTATTTTCTTCTTCATGTTTTTTTGTTCTATTTAAGTTTCCACAGTGAGCATGTATTATTTTTTGAATTCAGATTAAAAAAATTTACAATCTCTTGGAGTTTTAGAATCCCCCCTTTTTTTCCTTCATAGAATTTAAATACAGACTGAGTCACAAGTTTCAGAATTATAGAATTGTAGAATTGGAAAGACCCTTAAAAATTGCCAAGTAATCAAAACCCATAGTTCAGATGAGAGGTAGCAGCACTTACACTTGCATTCTCTCCTTTTGAGTCCAGCTACTGTGCACTTCCAGCCACCCTTGACCTGGATATCTGTTCTGGGACCATTTCAGATAAAGGTGGGATATTCTGATTTGGGGTAATTGGGACAAATGCCAGTTCTTCATTTCCTTTACAGTTAAGGCCATACTCACAGAAAATGTGTAAGACTAGGGCTTGGCAAACCAGGGCCCACGGGCCAGCCTCTTGTTTTGGAAATAAAGGTGATTATTATTCCTGGAACACAGCCATGCCCCTTAGTGGATGTGTGCTCTGTGGCTGCTTTTGAACTAAGACAGCAGAGGTGACCAGCCGCAACAAAAGCCACATGACCTGTCAAGCTGCAAGTGTTTACTATCTGGATCTTTCAGAACAGTTCGTTGATGCCTGGTAAGACTCATACGATGGTAGAATGTTAACCAGAGACCTGTGACAAGTACCAATGTAAGCCTGGGGAATGTATTCTCTGGAGTAAATCTGTCCAGGGGAAAACAGAGTCTAGTGCTAGCTTGCCTGTGCTGTTGTGGATGATCTCAGCTTTGGCCCCCCTTGGCCAAAGGCATGAGATGGGACTGGAAAGCTACTACAGTCCTTGGGAGTGGATATTAAAACTCAGCTCTTTTGCTTTGTTGCTTCATCTGGAATGTTCTCATTAGGAATGTGGAGTCGGGTGTGGGCCAATTCTTATGCCCTTTAAAGCAGATGTCAAGTTCAGACCGTGGGCGCTGAGTACTGGACTCTGGCCTCTGCAGTGGAAAACCATTTGGGCTTCATTCAGGTGAAATAGCAGAAGACATCCAGGCAGTGCAGACCGATAGGCTGTTCCTGCAGCGTCCCCACAACCTGCATTTGTGCACTTATCCCAGGTGTCCTCAGAATACGAGGGCCATGCACGTGGCAGGGCCTCCCAACCAGAGGCTGCTGGATGCCTGAAGGTCCCCCCAGCCATTTTACTGTTTCTGAGAGTAAGCGGACATTGTACAGTTGCCTGTGGCAGGGCAGCACAGGCAGAGAGAAAGATCAAGTTGCTTTGTTTTGGCCAAGGGAGAAAAGGAACAAACATTTGGGTATACTTCCTGTGTACTAGTCAGGGTGCTGGATATTTTTTATTTCATTTCATTTTTTCCTTCACAATACTGCATGGCAATTGGTAGCTAGGGGTGTGTGTGGGGCGCTCAAGCTCGGAAGTTAGGCATCCAGACCACACTCGCTCAGCTGGTGAGTGGCCCAGCGAGGACTTCAACCCAACCCTTTGGGCTTTGCACTACATGCCATCGTGTGTGGTGACAGTGTTCATAACCAGAAAGGCAGAAGCCCTGACTGGGAATTGTTTCATCAGAAACAGGAAGATGAACGGCGAATAAATGCAGTTTATTTGGAATATAAAAATTTTCCAGGATGGGGCTCATGAATTGAGGTGGGGGGTTTAATGGTGTCTTTGGAGGAATAGTTGGGCACTGGCCTTGTTGTGTGGAATGACTCCCTGGCGACATGCTGGGAGGACCCTGTGAGGGCAGGGGCTCAGGCGGCATGTTAGTAAGAGCACTGGCAAGTTCTGTCTTTCGTATTTTGATTGTCTTTTGAGCTTGTTCAACACTGATGTCATCTAATAGGGAGATTCCTTTCAGTGGCCTGAAAGGGGATATATTTAGAAGGTGGCTGCTACCTCTTTCCAAAATAACATATTGTGCAATTGTCTTTAGTTTTCCTTGAATAGCCTTTACTTGAGTCTGGCAACAAAAACCCATTCTTGAGATGCCATTAAGAAATGCATTCATGCTTGTAGTCCTGGCGTCCTGTTGAAGCCCTGGGGCCTACCCATGGTCCAGACTGGGAATCTGAAACCTCAGTTCCAAAGTTAATGCTGAGGCCAGTTTGGTGCAATGGACCAAGCTTTGCTCAGCTTCATCTTGATGAAATCACTGAGAGATTTGTATTTCATCCTGTATCATGGAAGCGCAGAAGGTTAGCTTACTGAAAAGTCACTGCTGGTGAAGTCAGTTACCCTTGAAAGTAAATGCAAATTTCTTGGCAGTTGTCTGTTTAACCAGGAAGCATCACGAATTGGCAGGTGGTTGGTACATTAGTTTGTTCAGTTACTGAACAAGTGTTTACTAAATGCAAACAAGGTGAATACGTAGCTCCCTTACCAAGGACAGTCCTGTGATGGTGCTTGGCGAAGAGCAAAGCTGAAATCTTACATTATTACTTTGGTTTAAAAGTGAGATCTGAGCAGAAATTTTGTTTTTAAATACCTCCAGAATCAGTAAAAGAGCACATTTGGGTTGTCTACACAAAGGGATCTAGGTGGAGTGAACTTAAAACCTAAGTGAGTAATTTTAAACAGTGGGACTTACAGACTTAATAGAAAGACAAACTGAAATAGGGAATAATTCATTTATTACCAGCGTTAAGCTGTCATGCCAAGAGATTAGTTTTTTTTTAAACATGCATTTTAGTTTTGTATTTTAATTATTTATTAATTAATAAATTAAGTAAATAAGTAATAAGTATTAAAAAATAAGTAAGTGCTGATTTATTTTTCTTGGGAGTTCTTTAAACATTTTCTGTTAATACTTCATTTATCTGGATCACTTACATTGAAGCAAATTACAGAGCAAGCAGAAAACCTTCATGTCCACAGGATCCTCTGTATTTATATACATGGGAGACCCTCTGTCTTCCCTTGAGTCCTATCTCCTTTTTGCTTTTGGTCAGCATAATGGAAAAATTCACTTAATCGATCTGCATTTCCTAGGTGCCTGCTCTTGGCTTGGCATAGTGCTAAATGTTGAGAATTCAAAGAGCAATAACCAAAATACAACCTAGTGAGGGAAAAAGAGGCTGTACAGTCATTATTTTGTAATGCTTTAGTTAAGTGGTAATTGTAGAGGTTCATAAAATATAGAAAAGTACAGAGGAAGTAGTCAATTAATTGTAAGTTCATTTCAGAGAGGGTGGATGGAGGTGTTTTCAAAGAAGAAGGATGAATAGCAATGAGGTACTCCAAGCAGACATAACACCACCTGCGAAGGCATGTGATGTTTTTAGGAGACCAGTAGCTGTTCACAATTTCTGGATCAAAAGACACAGGGGCATAGAAGTACTAAAGGAGGCTGTTATATAGGCAGAAGTCAGGCTCAGCAGATTTGTTGGGGGAAGCTGGTGGAAGGTCACTGAGGAGATTTTGTATTCACGATGAGACATGGCGGACTCCACTAAGGTCCTAGAGGTGGCAAGAGAAGGTAGATGAGGACCAGAATTTGGTGTAATGAAGAGAGCCTTCCACTGGGGTCAGTTATCAGGCTACTCCCAGCTTTGTCACCCACTTGCCGGGGAACCTGGGGGCAGTTACTTTTAAATATCCCAAGATCTGAGATAATAAGCTCTATTTACTGGGAAAGGTCACTCATGTTGTGACCTATATGTCAGTCATGGTGAGATTAATCTCAGAGAGAGTTTTTTTTTCCTTAAAAGTACACCTGATAAGGGGGACTGTTTTCTCATATGTAAAAACAGGAGGAATGATAGTCCCTTTGCAGGATTATTTGTTAGGTAGGAAGGTTGAATGCCTAGCCTAAGGCTGGTGCATAGAAAGGGCCCAATGAATTGTGATTTTCTTTCATATCTATAAAGGACACTTGTGGTGGAACCAATGAATGTAACCAGCCAGGCCCTACCCTGGCATGAATTAATTGGATATGAAATAGTTTGGGGCAGGGATTTCTTAACTTGGGAACTTTGGTTCCTTAGAGTGTTCATGAACGGCCTTGGAAGCCCCATGAATCCTTGGGACTATATAGAAGATCAGTGTTATGATCAACTTGTGGAGCATTTGTTTTACAGGGGTGTGGCCGTCAGATTCTCCTGGGATACACGATGCCCACAAGTTGAGTCAGCGAACTAGAGGAAGAGCAAGGATCACATGGTGTGTGGAGCGGTGGTGCGAGGAAAGATGATTAGATGTCTCGACCACTCTGAGATCCTGCTCTTGTAAAGGAATCTAAAAACTCGACAAGGAACTTAGTATAGGAATACTCCAGAGGAAAATTATAGGAACCCCCTTCCACTTGGTCCTCTAGTAGAGTTTAAATGTAAAGAGTATCAAAGCCTATTAGACGGGTCAATTTGTTTGATTTGTTTTGGCTAACTGCCTGATGACTTGTAGGTCAAAAGCAAGTACGCTTGTTTGTCCAATCCACTCTCCTCCCTTAAGGTAGTATTTCATTACTAAATTGGGAGTTTCTAGGGAGCAGGAGTCTCATTTGATCTGTCTTTCTATCTCCGAAAGCATCTAAAATTATTAGAAAGCCAGAAGACCTAGCAACCTGAATCTTTTCTCCTGATTGTTCAAGTATATGTTTATGTGAAGATAGAAGCAACACAGACAAGCACCTCCTAAAACGAAAAATCCACTCTCTTTTCCTATATCTAAACAAAACCTGTCCCTCTGTAGTACAGGTTAGTGCTTCTTTGGGTGAGCAAAAAATACGAGGTACCATTCTACCAAGCAAAATACCTGCACATGTATTTCTTACATTGCAAAGCCATCTTCTGTAAGAGGGAGAAAGATCCCCCGTTCTTCAGGAACGGAAGGGTCATGTTTTTATCCTCCCTGTTGCTTTTGTTTTTAGAGCTCTTTTATGAATGTTTTCTATTCCAATTTGAAGGGCCTGAATGGATATTCGGTGCCTCTACTAGGGCTGGCACGTACTGAGCATGTTGGAGGGATACAGGTCTGTAGGGTCGTTCATTTGCTTCTGTTCTGAAGTGTGAACGCTGGGTCATCTCCTGTAGTGGGGGCCCTAGAGATAGTATATTTGGATAGTTTGCATTCTTTAAGTATATTACTGAGGGATTATCCCCAACATTGCTATGTGTTATGTCATCCTGTTGACCCAAGATCTTTAAACTCAAACGTGGTAGTTTTGAGAATCAAAAGAATCTGTGGTGAGAGAGTAAGACAGACCTGGTCGCATGGCTGTTGGCTTACTTAACGTATTATGTTCTTCTTCCTTTCCCTCCCTTGAATTCACTGTGTTAAATTTCTTGTGCTGTTCACTTAGATCTAATTAACATTTTTAACTGGTGTGTTGTGTAGTTCTGGAAACCGCTTATTAGATTTCATAGGTGTCTCTGGCAGCACAGAATGTTTAATGAGCAAAATAATTGTGTTACGGTGAAAGAAATATGTACATATTCAATGAATTAATAAGTGAATTAAATGATGACTTCCTGGAAACCTCCTGAGAAAGTGGTTATGGACTACCTTCTCAGTGTTAGATATTGAAGTTGACTTTGTCTGTGTGTGGAGGTTTTGGAGGAAATAAATGTGCTTTTTCTTTTAGGGTGTAACAATATCGTTTGTGTGTTTAACCAGAATGAGAGTCTATAAGTAAAGTGGGATTCATGTCCTTTGAGCCGCAGAAGAGCCTGTAGCATGTCTTGGCGGCTGAGAGGAAGTGGGTAGGTTGTACAGTGTCTCTCACTAGGGAAATAGAAATCTCATAGCTCTGCAGAAATGGAGACAATCAAAATTAGGTTCTGCTTCCTATTCCATTAGGCAGCCCTTATCATTCTCCGATTCTGGAGGTAATGGCCAAGGAGTAAGAGGATGATGTATAAAAAGGTGTTCAAGAGACTTTCAGAGCTGCTGAGACCAAGTCGAAACTCTTCCTGCCGTAGATGAAGAAGCGGAAGCCTTGAGGCCATGACTTGCTCAGAGTTATGGTCCTTGAGCTGGGGAGCCCAGAGAACTCTTACCCATCAGCCCAGGGCCCTCTTGGCTGAACCGCAGTGTCTCCTACCCCTCCAAGTGTTTCTCATAGGAGGAAATTAGGGGGACCAAAAAAAAAATCATGTAAGAAAGCACTAGGGCTATCTCACAAGCCAGAGGCTGGATGATTTTTGCACAAAGGTATTTTTTAAGAACTTCTGGTGGCAAGAAACAGACTCACTCAAATCTCTCAAGTGGTGGGAGCTTATTGTAAGGTTTCCCCTGTACGAGGACCCAGACACAGCTGAACACTGGGCCTCAGGAGGGACAGGAACCACAGGAGAACCCAGCCAAAGGGCAACTTTCCCACTGGGTTGTGGCGTTCTCTGTTCTGCCAGTCACATGGCTGGACTATGCCCCATCTGTTAGGAACCTACCTGTCCTACCACTGACCACACCTCATCTCTGTTCTGTCCCCGCTCCTTCCTGCTCACAATCTCTGCTTTCTCTCTGCCTTCATCTCATGTCACCTTTACTGATTCGGCAAATAGTGTCAGTGGCTAGCCTTGTCCTGTTTCCTGATTCCAGTTTCCAGAGTGGACCATCATTGTGGCCCCAGAATCATTTCACAACTGGTGCACCAGAGGCCATTAGCCAGCCAATGAACTCGCTCCTCTGGGGTCAGGTGACTTTCTCTGTCTAATCAGCTGACAGGGCAGTCACACGGGCCTCAGGGGCTGAGTGTGGGGCAGGCTCACTGGGAAGGGAGTGTGAGGCACACGCTGAGAGCACTTAACAGTGGGATATGTTACTGGATTCCTTAGGCATGCAATAGATTTACTCTGAAGCAGGCTTCTCAGATTGTCAAAGTTCTAATCTTTTATTTTATTTTATTTTATTGGGGAACAGTGTGTTTTTCCAGGACCCATCAGCTCCAAGTCAAGTAGTTGTTTCAATCTAGTTATGGAGGGTGCAACTCAGCAGCCCATGTGGGGATCGAACCGGCAACCTTGGTATTATGAGCACTGTGCTTAACCAACTGAGCTAACCAGCCACCCCTCAAAGTTCTAATCTTACTTATCTCATTATTCACCCCCTCTTGACAGGGCCCCCCTCTGATGG
>NW_017731756.1:1013637-1020336 GCF_001890085.2 Hipposideros armiger | reverse complement strand
AATTTCCCCCTTTTTTTTAGTGTCCTACAGGTATTACGTTTACAGTGTTACATTGTTAATATATCCTCTGGTTAATTTTTAGATTTAGTGCCGCTATATTGTCATATTTGTGAGGGACTTCAGTGGCCCTCCCCAGACCTCTGTGCTTGGCAGTGACAGGAACCATGAGCTGGTTCCATGATGTTCATGCTCTCCCAGGGGAGGAGGAGCCTGATTTTGGACTAAACAATAATTCTTCATGTGATAGACACATATGTGCTGTAAACCAGAATAATGTATAAAAGTGGGCTAAAAGCTAAACATGTTGAGGCATGGAGAAGTTGCAGAAAGTTGTCTACTTGGTCTCAACTCACATGGTCGGGTGTTTCTCATGGTGGTGATTAGGACATGGAAACACATGGAAGCTGCACAAAAATATTTGTTGAATGAACCAATGAGTAAGGGGATGAGTGAATGGATAAATGATTGCTCCAGTTCAATTCTAATGCTTTTAGGCTAGGCTGCTGATTCTTTATATTGTCTACCATATTTGTCTAAACAATGATGTGTGTGTGTGTGTGTGTGTGTATGTAAAATTTAAAAATTTCTAGTATTCACATTAAAAAAGTAAAAAGAAACAGGTGAAACTAATTTTTATAATACTAATATATTTTATTTAACCCAATGCATCCAAAATGTTTTCATTTCAGCATAGTCAACATAAATATTATTGAGATATTTTGCATTTTTTTAAACTAAGTCTTCAAAATTGAATGTATACTTTACCCTTATTTCACATCTCAATTAAGACAAGCGCATGTCACGTGTTCCAGATGTGGCAAATGGCTACTGTGGCAAATTGGACAGTGTGGCTCTAGATTTTGCTCAGGGGGATTTTTGGTTTCAGAAAGACTTGGGTTTGAATCCCTGTGCCATCACTTATTTCCTATGTGACTTTGAGTGAGTTACTATCCTGCAGAGCTGCCATGAGACTTAAACGAGGTAAGTCACGTGGAGGCGCACCTCTCCCAGCAGCTGGCACACAGTAGGTGGTCAGTGTGTGTTGGTTCTCTTCCCAGCTTTTCAAAATGGAGTTGGAGAGTGTGTCGGGAGAAAGTCCGGGACGTTAGCTGCAGAAAAACCTGGATGGCTGTCCTCAGTGCACGAAGAGCTGGGCGCAGGTGCAAGGACTGGTTGGTTAGAGAAAGGGTGGGGTTGCTGACCTGATGGGCGTTTCCAGATTAGTGCTACATGGGTACCAGGGAAGCTGGAGCATGTCTTCTCTCTGCTGATCTGGAACCTTAGGCAGTGTTACCCTGGTCAGAGCGCAGCCATCAGGGATGATGAAGTGACTCAAAATCATGCCCTGGAAAGAATGGTTTGAAGGAGATGAAATACGCATATTTCCATTGAGAGAGGCTGGGGAGATACTAGAGGAGAACATGATCTTTATCTTTAAACATACCAGCTTTGTCTGGCCTTAAGAAGCAGAACTAACGTGGACGCTACAGGAAGGAAGAGTCCAGTTCAACAGGAAAGGAGTTTTAAACAGACATGTTTTGACAGTGGCATGGGTTGCCTTGTGAGGTAAGTGAGCATTTTATCAGAAGATGAACTGCCACTTTACCACTTGATAGGAATACTGTGAGGGGGGCCAAATCAGGCAGCACATAGGATAAAGCACTGTGATTCATTCCCATTATTATTAATGTGCAGTCTAATGGTAAATTCAGTGGCCACTTAACACAGGTATATTTGAACTTGATGAACTGTGAGGCCTTTTCAATCCTTCGGGTCCTCAAATCACTACCCCTTTCTTGGGACTAGTGCCTACCTGGCCAACATTGGATTGTGCACCCTTTTTTAAGGATTTGACACATGAGAAACTTGCCTGTCTTTTCCCTGACTCTGACTGTGAACATTGACTTTCCAAGGATCAAAGTGAATTCACCTTTCTCCCCTCGATGAGCTTGTAGTCCAGCCACATGGGCATCAGTTTGTCTCTTAGTATTATGGGTCCTGAAGGAGTTGCAGTGCTGTCCCCACTTGGAGCTTCGCGTATCACATTTAGTTGGTGAGATTCTCTCACACCTTCGTTTCTGGGTGCCTCTGGGTGCCACTTGCTCCTTGTCTTCTTCCTACTTCTGACATCCCATCTTCTCTGATTTCTACCCTTCAACCACAAGGGTATTTGAGGGATCTAATCCAGGCCCCATTCTCTTCTCTGTCCCGTTATCTCTGCCCTGCTTTCGATTCCTACATCTTTTCTCTCCAGCTCAGAGCCCCTCCGCCCCCACCCCCAGTTGCCTACCTAGTGTCCTCACTGATTTGTCACAGGCTCCTCTCAGCCAGCATGCCATACCTGAACTTGTTCCCCACACCCGCTCGCCCTCCTCAGTTGCTCAACCGTGAGGCCTCCGCTCAGCTCTGGACGCCTTCTCTAATCATTTGTATCCTGAGGCACAATGACTAACTCATCCAACACTGGAACGGTTAACTGCTTCTTTTACAGAGCTTTAAAGGATTGTTTATTTTATCCAGCACTTAGAATCATGAGTCATTCCTTTCTGGTTAATTACTGACTGTGTTAACTTTGTCTCTTGCATAGTGATTCTCAAAAAGCACATCCTGAGACCACTGTTGACTAAGTGAGTTTCAGGCTTGAGTGTTTCCTCCAAATACTACTTTGGTATTGCTAATAAAGTAATTGGTAGAGTGTCTTACAAAATGAGAGTCTTAGTAGGAAACCAAGGAAAAGGTGACTCCCCCTGGTTGCCTGGTGATTTAAGAAATGAAGCTTTATCCTGTATCTAGGCACATGCTCAACTCCCAAACCTGAAAGATCAGGAAAGTGAAGCTGGAGAGGTTTCAAGTTCCTCACTTACTAGCTGTAGGTGAGCTCTTCAGCATTTTGAAGCCTCAATTTTTCTCATGTATAGAGTGGAGACATAACAGTCCTTAGTGAGGTTAAGTGACATGATGTGTTTTGAGCCCTGGTGCTGTCCTGGGGTACCATGATCTCCCTGTGGATTTGGGGTGTGTGTGTGTGTGTGTGTGTGAGAGAGAGAGAGAGAGAGAGAGAGAGAGAGAGATTGTGTGGTGGCATCGTGTGTAATGCATCCATGCGCTTCTGGACCTGCCTGCTGGTACCTGACTGTGGTGTTTGGGCAAATCCTTATCTCCTTCTAGGGTGGCCTGAATTTCCACTCTCTTCCTTGGGAGTTCTGGGAGACTCCTGGATTGGTCAAACTATTATTAAACTTGTCTCTCCCTCTCTCTTCAAATGAGCAGGTTCAGATCCTTGTTCATAAAAATAGACATCACAGAAAGGCCTGGAGTTTCCTGGCAGGGTGAAACATGGAAAGGTAGTTTTTTCAAGTGATGAAGGCAGGTAATAGGAGGTGTGGCCTGTACTAGTGGGTCCCTGGGAGCAGCGCTGGTCTCCCATCAGCCCCAGCCCAGGGGTTCCACTCAGAGTCCCGGGGAACAGAGGTGGGGGATGGGAGAGGTCTAAGCCTCAGGCCCCTCCTTTCTAGGTTATTTTTGCACTGTCACCCAATCCTGGGGTGCTTGTGTACCTTCAAAAATGAGCATATCCCCTCCAATCCCCACCCACACTGTGATAGACCCCCCCCACGATCTGCCGGCAGCCCCTCCATCTTTGTTTTTCACTTGCTGATTGGGGTTTGCTGAGTTGGGGAATTGTGCCACTTTCAAGAGAGTATTTGCCAAGCCCAATGAGGCATTTGACTGGTTGTCCAGAAAACTGAGCAAAAGTTAATGTTTGTCATCGAGGCAGGTCCCAGGGAGACAATGGCTCATCAAACAACCGAGAGGTTAAGAAAATATTTACATTCTCTTTATATTTCCATTTGGAAAACATAAAGGGATTTGTAGGGGTCTATGAATAATACATTATAGTCGTATTGTAGCTGCACCAACCCGTTATTAAAATATGGAACCTACTTATCAGTTGTTTGTGTCCTTCTGATTCCTTTGTTTAGGGCTGAGGTATGCCATGGAGATAATAACATGTGATCAGAGTAGATTATCCATGGTAGAGTGTCGATGGCCTCTGGAATGCTTTTCCCGATTGCTGAAAGTTCTCTCCTGTTGGGGATTTGAAGGGTGATTATTTTTCTGTATATGGACCAGAATAATTTGACGGGGACATATTGTCAGGTAAATGGTTCTTTTGGAAGAGATGTGAATAAAATCCCATGTCAGACAAGTTGAATGTGTGTGCATTTTTTTAAACAATAAAAGATTGTGTTGTTAGCACTTCAGAGACTAGTGAAGACAGCTGTGTTTGTTTTCTTTGGGAACTTAAAGTCTTGTTTTAATCCTTGATCAGATGAGGCAAATTAATTTAACAAAATAGAAGGAGGACATCATATTTATTTGAGTAACAGAGCATGTTGAGAAGTGCAGGTGTCAGGAGGTGGAGATCATTGGGGTGGGATTGGTTTTCCTGCCCCCAGCATGGATGACAAAGAAGCCTGAGCTGAGGCCTTAGAAAGGACTGCCAAGGACACTCGTAGGTCACCTTAGTTCACCTCATTCCTCTAGGCTCATGGCTCTAGGTGGAAAAGACAAGTTCTGGACAGGAAATTGGGAACTTAATAAATTTTACACAAACAAAACTCATCCAGGAGTTTATATTGTGATTTTAGATGATTAAATTGGCACACTAATCATTTCAAAATTAACCTGTACCACAGTAGGAGAAATGGGGCGACAGTGTCTCATAATTTAAAGGCTTTTTTGCACCCCTTGAAGCTGCCAAGTCACTCATTAGCGTAGACACGGGCTGTTCTGCTGTTAGTCATTGTTCCCACTGACTCCCTGAAGGTTGGCTCCGTGCCCCTGTGCTCGGCCAGCAGTGGCCTGGCCTTGGCTGTCGTGAGCACGTTTCATACCATTCTCTGTGTGGTTTTTATTCCCTTAGTCACTGGGATGGCTATTTTGTGCACTTAACCCAGTATTGTCTCCTGTGTACTACATTCCCAGAGTGATTTTAACTTCAGAAAGGACAGGCTATGTCACTGTATCCTTGAAATGTGTCTTTCAGTAATTTTCCTGGTGTTTGAAAATGTCATTACTGAGACTTACATTTTGAGTCATTACTGAGACGTTGCTTCTGCCTTGCTGAACTGAAGATAATAACTGGAGTGCTTACTGCATTCTTAGTATTTGAACAGATTAATTCATATAATCCTCACAACAACCCTAGAGGTAGGTACTGCCATTATCTCCATCTTGCTGATGAAGATACTGAGGCACAGAGAGGCTGAGTAACTTATGTGAGGTCACACAGCACCAAGAAGTAGAGCCAGGATTTGAACCCAGGGAGTGAGGCATCAGAGTGCATGCTCTTCACCACCATGCTGGTCCACCCTGTGAAAGTTCAAGTTTTATATAAATAAAAGTATGTAGGGCCAGATACTCAGACTTTAATTTAGAAACTCATTTGTGTTTGACTTTTTTTTTTTTTATATTTTTTATTGGGGAATTGGGGGAAGGGGAACAGACAAGTTGTTGTCCTTTGTTCTTCAGTCTAGTTGTGGAGGATGTTGCTTCACTGGCCCAAGTTGGCACCATCATTGTGCTCTTCCCGGGCGAGGCAGATCAGTCGCNCTGGGCTGGCCCTTCCGGTTGGACTTTCGTGTCAGGTTTTTTCAAATAAACTTGTTATTTTGGAATAATTTTAGATTTATGGAAAAGTTGAGAAAACAGCACAGGTAATTCCCTCCTATATATACCCATCACCCAGTATCCCCTAATGTTTAATATCTTACATTGCCATGATACATTTGTCAAAACTAAGAAATTGACATGGGTACATTACTCTTAACTAAATGATAGTAATTCCCCACTCCCTTATCCATGGTTTCACTTTCCATGGTTTCAGTTACCTGTGGTCAATCGTGGACCAAAAATATTAAATGGAAGATTCCAGAAATAAATAATTCATAAGTTTTAAATTGCTTGCTCTTCTGCGTAGCGTAAGCAGGAAATCTTGTGCCTTCCTGCTCCATCCAGGCCAGGACATAAATCCTCCCTTTGTCCAGTGTCTCTACACTATAAACACTCCCCACTCAGTTAGTCTCTTAGGTTATCAGATCGACTGTTTTGGCATCGTAGTGCTTGTGTTCAAGGAACCCTTATTGTACTTACGATCCCAAAGCCATTTGTACAACTTTTATTATAGTATATTGTTATCAGTGTCCCGTTTTATTATTGTTGTTGTTAATCTCTTACGGGGCCTAATTTATAAATGAAACTTTATATAGGTAAACTTTATTTATTGTAGGTATGAACATGTATATATGTATACATAGGGTTTGGTACTATTTGTGATTTTAGGTATCTGCGGCGAGTTTTGGAACCCTTCCCCCGTAGATAAGGGAGGACCAACTCTGCAGACTTTATTCAGGTTTCGCCAGTTTTTCCATTCATGTCTTCTTTCTTTTCCAGGATTCAATCCAGAATGCCACATTGCATTCAGCTGTGTACAATTTTATGTGAAGAAAGGATTTCACTGCTAAACTCATGCATCTACACACATACCACCACTACCAGCACAAGAAACCTGAGAGCCTGTCACCCTTGTCTCCTCCAATCTATGTCACACTACCTACTTTGACCAGATTACTCTTCATTTAAAGCTGCTTTTGTTACCTTTTTCTCTGGCTTAAGCACCTACAATAGATGCCTGGT
>NW_017731756.1:925468-1008542 GCF_001890085.2 Hipposideros armiger | reverse complement strand
GTGGGATCCGAACCGGGGTCCTCTGGCGTCCCAAGCCAGTTCTTAACCATCATGCCACTCGGCTGGCCCTGACTTCATTTTTTTGTTTTTTTTCCCTGTAGCCCCTTTATTTTTGCTGACCAACAGTTTGTTAGAAAAGCAGCTGCAGGTTTGTTACCTAAGATCTGAGACAGTAGAAGAGTCAAAGGTGTCATGAATTCACCTGTAAACAACTTTATGCCTGAATATCAGCGAATTCTGGAGGAAGTGGAGTCTTAGGATGCTTGCTCTCAAAGTGCTGCTTGAAGGTCTTAGGGTCTGGCATTTGCGTCCTACGGACAGTGCATATATATATATATTAAGGCAGCTTTGGCAGCAGCCTTTTGGTCATTCCCTTGTTTCTTCTTTTGTCCAGCTTGCTTTTTGGCATTTTTCTGCTGAGACCGAATCTTCTGCTGTCCATGAGCCATATCGCCGCCGCAGCCTTGGGGAAGGCCACTAAGCCTCGTGCCCGGCACGCTGCGCAGCTCTCCCAAGCGTCCCAGGGCCCGCCTGCTCCTCGCAGCCCCCGCCCACTCCTGGCCCTGACATTTTTAATAACTGCTAAAACAAATAAATATTCCCATGCCTCCAAATGAATCACAAGATACTTCGTATTTTGAACTGGATTTTAGATTGGGATAGAGAATCCTATTATGTCACTCTAGGAGATCTGTATAACTTGTTTTTCTCCTAATAAAGGAGCCCCATACATGACTTTGAGGTGAACACTTTCCTACCTGGCACATTTGTGAGGATTTAGGAGCATGTAGGAGAGAGAAGGCCCCTGGCGAATATTATTTGCAATATATTCAACCTACTAATTTCACATCTACTTTGTAGCTGTTGGGCCAGAGTTTAGTTATATTTTTAGTAAACATGATTCTGTGGGTCTCCTTATCTTCCCAGTTTATAACATAAAAGAATGCTATAAACTGGGTGGAAACTTAAAAGCCACTTAGCTGCTTCCCCTGTATGGACTTAGGAACTTGGCCTGACTCCTCCAGGCCGTGCTGGGCCCTTGCCCTGGTGCCCTGCTCCTCATACGCGCTGGCCCAGCCTCTTACATCAGTTAATCACTATTTATTGAGCACCATGGCCATGGTCTGCCTTGTCCCTACAGTGCATACTACTTTTTCGTCATTACAACAAACAGTCCCCAAAGGCATCAGTTTACCTTCTGCTGTCTTAGGTTGAGATTGAAAAACCTACTTGAAATTCCAATGGTTGCCCAATTAAAAAAAAAAAAGCATCATTCTGATTTAACTCATTTAGTTGCCTCTATTTAGATTGAATTAGTGAATTTTTTTGTCCTAGAATGTAAAAGACAGCCATAGACTTTCAAAAAGTGACAATGTGTGCAAAAACTCAAGATGGTGCTTAAGGCTACACACATGTAAGTATATATATGTATATATGTACACACATGGCCTGTGTGTGTGTCATACTACACATGCATGCATACACTTGAGGATTGCTTCAGACTTTTCTCTGAGGTTATCCTCCTTGATGGTGACACGGTTATAGTTCTCAGCTTATTCAGCACAGATTTGGGTGCTTTCTGTGTGCTGCCCTTCCTGGGCCTAGTTTGCCCAGAATGTCCATGAACATTAAGTCTTGGTGTGTCATGCCTCTCGAGACTCCTGTGACCCCTCTGCAAAGCTCAT
Organism: Hipposideros armiger; assembly: GCF_001890085.2. NCBI lineage: Eukaryota > Metazoa > Chordata > Mammalia > Chiroptera > Hipposideridae > Hipposideros > Hipposideros armiger. Next base: position 1,006,857 of record NW_017731756.1, on the reverse strand, counting down.
CTTTCTAGGGCTCTGGCCCGTTGCAGTGGGGGTACAGCATGGGGACTCCCTCCATTCGATTTCCCCTCCTGGGTGGTGATGGTACCTCCGGGGGCAGTGAGCAATCCCTGCTTGCAGCTGTGTGCTCCCTGCACGGCTCTCAGGGGTCTGATGAGCTGGAAAACCAGTATGTGATTTACCACAGTTCAGGGTCTTTCTGAGAGCCAGACCTGTTCCCTGGGCCCAGGAAGGCTTTTCTGCTGCCAGCACCGCCTTCTCTATCTGCCACCAGCAGACTTCTGTAGTCTTCTTAGTGTAAGATCCCGAAGCAGAACAGAAAAACGGTCTGATCTGGAGCATGGCTTTCTCTGTCCTCAGCTGTGTGCTCGGTTCCCAGGGGGTTGCTGGTCTCCATGGGCCACACCATTTACCTATCAGGGCTGGACAGTGTATGATACTTTGCCCTCCAGGGCTGTGCTCGCCCCAGATTTGCCTCATCGTTCCGATGGAAGACCAGGTCCAGAGAAACAGCAACCCCAGTCATCATGGCTGCAGCTGGAAGGGAGAGTCTGGTGGTCCTTTCCTCTCTCTCAGACAAGTCTGTGTGGTGAGAAGGAAGCCATTCTTTCCTGGGCTGCTTAGGGAATGATTAAGTGCTAAGTGCTTCGGTTGAGTTTTTCACCATCACATCATGTGGTGCTGTTGTCAGTGTGACTTTTGAGACTTTTCTGAGAGACACTGCCTCAAAAGCAAAATATTACAGTTAGGTTAAGCATTGACATCCATGAATAGAATAATGCTTTAAGGGTAGTTGAAAGGGAGAAAGTGTTTGCTTTTCTGGGGCATTGTAAAACAGCTGGCATTTATTCTAGCGTTTTAAAAAATAAATCTGAAAATATGTTTAAAGTGCTCTTTTTATTCTGAAAAATAGACGCTTCTTTTGAGGTAAGAGGAGCTTTATTCCAGCACCTGCCAACTTCCTTCAAGGCTGGACGTGAAGGGAGAATGTAGGTGGTCACACGAGTAGAGACCTGCAGGTTCCAGTAGGCACCTTCTGGAGGCTCATTTGGGGGTAGATGCTTCCACGTCCCTGCTAACAGAGGCTTCTAGTACATTCTGTGACTTTGATGACAGTGTTGTGTTTCTTCTGGGATGGAAAATGCTGCTTATGATACCCCACAGTGACAGAGAAGCCCCAAGTGTCGTAAGAAGGATATGGTGTGAAGTCTGGCCAAGAGCATCACGCAGTTACCTGTTCTGGGAGTGCCCTGGCAGCACCTGTGCTTTTACTCCTCAGCTTCTTCATCTGATACCTCACCACCCAACAGGTGGTGAATTTCGGTGTTCAACCCATTTTGCTTTCTATGTCATACCTCTTTGGAGAAAAGTGACCATCTCAGTCAGATTATAATTTCTCTCCAAAGAGTTTTATTTAGCAAAATAAAAAAGCCGTATGTTATTGATATCAGTATTCATCATTTTTTTAGACTCTTCCACCAAATGACTTCCTAGCTTATCACAAATATATACTTTGGAATTATACCAGTTTGATGTCTTAGTAAATAATCAAAGTTGGAATTACAAGCCCAGGAAAATAGCTTTTATGTTTGCATCACTGTCAGCTAGTTGTCTGGAGCTTCTATCAGTTCTGACTGTCTTCTATGAAGTCCGCAAGTGTGAGACCCACTTTGCAACACTGGTCAGAGTTTTCAAGCTGACAGTGACAAAAGATCATGGTGTGAGGTCCTTCCAGTGGTTGACATAATGTTGGAAATCATACTCTTGGTGCATAATTGCACAATGGATGCCTCCATGAAGTTGGAAACAAACAGCGGTTGTGTGAAATGGTATCATAATATGTCTTTAACAAATCTGTTCACTGTTTATGATAAAGGAAGTGGCAGAACTAAAAAGGAGACGAAACTTCTAAGTACTTTTTAACATAGTGAGAGGAAACTTCTAAGTACTTTTTAACATAGTAGTTGTTGCTGCTTTAACTTACCTATTATCAGGTGGGGTGATTTGGGGCATGTGAGCTTTAACAAAAACTGTGATCAAAATCTTTTCCTCTATCACGATCATATTGGTGTCTTAGTTTTATATGTTGTTGCTGATGGGTTGCAAACTTGCAAAATGTTGATTCCTTTTCCTGTGGAATTGTGTAACACCTGAGTGAACAGATTGTTAATGGAGGTGGGAAAATTCCCAAACTCTCATTGCACCTAATTATGTTGAGGCGACCTAGTGCAATTTTTTCGTATTGTTTTATTTTCACAGCCAATGTGCACTTAAAATCATCTGCAAATTGTTTTTAAAAAAATTCAACTAGGTGTCTGGTTTTTCTCTTCCTTTTTCAGTCAAACGACCTGTTACCCACTGATAGGATAACAAATAGGTACAACACACCACACTGAGGCTCAAATTAATCATTTTTAAGAGAGTGTTTGATTTAGAAAGCATTTGATTCAACATTTATGGTATGCAAAGCACTATGCTATACATAATGAGAAAATAGAAAGAGTATTGTGAAATTTTGCCCATTAGGATCTCACAGTTTTGTTGGGGAGATAACTCCAATGAGTTTACTAATTGCTTTAATGTAGGAGTCAGCAAATCTTTTCTATAAAAGACCAGATAGTAAATATTTTAAGCTTTGCAGGCCACAGCTTTGCAGTCTAAGTTCTGTTGTTCAACAGGAAAGCAGCCATAGACAATATGTAAACGAATGTGGAAAAAGACAAGGAGAGATTGCAGTTGTGAAGGAGTTCCTGTGTTCCATGCGCGGGGTCAGAGGAAGGGTAGTGACAATGTCACTTGAAGGGGAGAAGTGGAGGGTATATACTTAGGAAAGTGGATGGAAAGGTCCTTTACGGACACCAAAAGGCAGGAGGTGACTGTGAAATAGGAAAGGAGGTGTTTGGTGACTGATAGAGAATCAACTGGAGGTTCCATGAGGATTCTGCGGTGGCCCTGAGGGCTCAGCTGAGGTGTTGGGTTAGCTTGACTGGTGGATACCTAACCATGAAGCCTGTTAGAAGAAGGTCAGATCAATTATGAATCAATGGACTTGGGGTGGAAACAGTCTATATTGTTGAGTTACTCCTGATCATTCTCAGCAACCTAAGAATAGGGAGAATGGAGGCCAGCTGGCCTGGGGTGACGGTTGACATGAAGGAAACGAGCCAGTCCCTCTCTTCTGGGGTCTGCTCTGTACTCGGCACTGTCTTCCATGGCATCTCGCTTCAGGTGCAGACATTGCTCACATTTTTACATGAAGAAATTTTAATTGAGGAAAATACAGTTCAGAGAACTGGGGTGACTTTCTCAGGGTCATACGGTTAGTAATGTATTAGGTAATAATGTGCTCCTTTCCCATCATATATTCTGACTTTAGAATAAGCTTACATTCTAGGTGTCTTTATGGATCACCAATCATTTAATGGATGAGATTACCAGGCTGGGTCTTTTCTGGCTGGATAGAAAAATAATGACCATTTAGGGTTATTTAGACCAGGGTTTTGAAAACGTGTGTTTATTTATTTTCAACAGACGATCCCTCTGCTTAACAGAAACAGTTAAAGGTGGTGCTTTTCTAGATGATGAAAGGGGACTCAGTCCAACTGCTCCCACCCCTGCCGTCATTTTTGGGGAAACAGTTTGAAAAACATTTGCCTGGTCTACCCATGCTCTCATGTTGCAAGTGAGGACACTCAGCAACAGAAGTCAAAATGGGTTAATTTTGGACTCAGGGTTCTTATCACCATCCCATATTGGTTCCTTGAGAGCAGTTTGGCGTATGGCACTGACCTGTTTGTCCAACAGGTTACTTAACTTCTTTATGGTTGTGTCTGTACCTATAAAGGGAGCCTGTCACTGTCAGTCTCGTGGGGGTTGTTTAGGGAAATCACGGCTTACTAGAAAGTGACCTGAAATGTTTGGCTACCAAAAACAGGAAAATTAGTTTTAAAAAATGTCTTTTCCTGAGCAGACAGCATTTAAAAAATGTAGAGTATTTGTGGCATGTATTACTCATGGGAAAAAGACTTTCATTACTGGGAATTTAATTTTCATTAGCCTAGTACATATTTGTGTTGGATTTAATTAAGTCATTTGTATAGAGATTTGGTAATTTCTGTAACTGCCAGTGTGGTCTTCAGGTTGGATTTTTATTTTTAAACAGGATGGAATAGTGTGTGAGATGTGGAGGAAAGCCATAACTAAATGTAAGAAAGATAATTCAGATATGCATTCCAACAAGACTTTTTACGTTGAGCTATATTTTCTAACAATTTATTTTAAAATCTGAAAACTTGTTTAATCCCTGGGGCTTTCAGTGCTGCCATCATGGTGGAGGTAACAGTGACATATGAGCTCATACTTTGACAAATGTGAATGGACATCAGAATTACTTCAGTTCACTGTGTGGTTACTGAACACCTGTGTATGTGCCCTGATTTTATGAATATTCAATTTATGACATTCATCTGGTGAGATGCCAGATACTACTGAGGTAGCCATAGTTAAATTCAGGGCAATTCACAAAAGCAGGAATATAGTGATGAATGCTCCTACGGCTTGGAAATGTGAAGAAGCCTAGGAAATGTGAAGAAGTTGTGATGTAGATTTATTGACATCTAAAATGTCAGTGAAAAAATAAATCACTTAGTGAGGTTTGAAGGTGAATAAATAGAAGTAACAGATAAACTTATGAAGAAAAAAATGTTTTTAATTACATGTTTCAGGTGTGTAATGTTATAATTCGATATCTGTATACCGTATTTCCCCATGCATAAGACGCACCTTAATTTTGGGGGCAGAAATTTGAAAAAAATGTATTACATAAAGTTATTGAACTCAAGTTTTATTCATCATAAAATTCATACAACTCCTCATCACTGTCAAAACTCCCAACGATTAGCTTGTCCTCATCTGTGTCTGATGACGAATCACTGTCTTCATATATTGCCTCGTCCTCAGTAACCTACCGTAATATACTGGTAGCAAGTGCGAAACAATGAGTGCAAAGACAGCAAGCGTGAAAAAGCGGGCAATGCAAGTAAAAAAAAAATGCAACAATGAGTGCAAAAACAAGCACAAAAAAAGTGGGCAATGCAAGTAAAAAAATCTGCAACAATGAGCGCAAAAACAAGCATGAAAAAAGCGGGAAATGGAAGTAAAAAAATCTGCACCAATGAGCGCAAAAACAAGCACGAAAAAAGTGGGAAATGCAAGTAAAAACATCTACAACTACTGTATAAGACACACCCAATTTTTAGAGCCCAAATTTTTGAAAAAGGGTGTGTCTTATACATGGGGAAATACGGTACATTACAAAGTGATCATTCCCAAAAGTCTAGTTACTATCCATCACCATACTGTTGACCCCTTTCACCCCTTTTGCCCACACCCAACTTCCTTTTTCTCTGGTAATCACCCATCTGTTCTCTGTATCTATGAGTTTTTTTTGTTTTATTTTATTTGTTTTTTTAAAATACATTCCACATGTAAGTGAAATCATATAGTATTCGTCTTTCTCTTTTTGACTTATTTCATGTAGCGTTATACCCCCAGGGTCCATCCATGTTGTCATGTTGGCAGGATTTCATTCTTTTTTTATGGCTGGGTAATATTCCATTATATATATGTATCACTTCTTTATCCGTTCATCCATTGATTGGTACTTAGGTTGCTTCCATATCTTTCTATTGTAAGTAACGCTGCAGTGAACATAGGGGTGCGTGTATCTGTTTGAATTAGTGTTCTCTTGTTCTTCAGATAGATAACCAGAAGTGAAGTAGCTGGATCACATGGTTGTTCTAGTCTTAATTTTTTTGAGGAACCTCCATACAGTGTTTCTTAGTGGCTGCACCGAGTTATATTCCCACCAGCAGTGTGCGAGGGCACCCTTTTCTCCATATTCTCACCAACACTTGTTATTACTTGTCTTGTTGATGGTGGCCATTCCAACAGGCGTGAGGTGGTAACTCATCATGGTTTTGATTTGCATTCTCTGATGATTAGTGATGCCGAACATCTTTTCATGTTCCTCTTGGTCATCTGTTTGTCTTCCTTGGAAAAATGTCTATTCAGATTCTCTGTTCATTTCTAAATTGGGTTGTTTCTTTTTGTTGTTATTAAGTTGCATAATTTCTTTATATATTTTGTATATTAACTCCTTATCAGATATATGATTTGGAAATATTTCTCCTATTCAGTAGGTTGCCTTTGTGTTTTGATTATGGTTTCCTTCACCATGCAGGCACTTTTTAGTTTGATGTAGTCCCATTTGTTTATTTCTGCTTTTGTTTCTCTTGCCTTTAGAATCAGATCCATATAAACATCACTAAGACCAATGCAAGGAGCTTACCTGCTATGTTTTCATCTAGGAATTCTATGGTTTCAAGTCTTAAGTTCAAGTCTTCAATCCATTTTGAGTTAATTTTTGTATATGGTGTCAGATAACAGCTTAGTTTAATTCTTTTCCAGGTGGCTGTCCAGTTTTCCCAGCATTATTTATTGGTGAGACCACTCTTTCTTCATTTTATTATATGTTCTTGGCTCCTGTGTTGTAAATTAATTGTCCATATATGTGTAGGTTTATTTCTGGGCTCTCATTTCAGTTCCATTGACTTGGGGAAAATTTCTTAATATTTATTGCAATTTGATTTTGGATCCTAAAGGAAATCCCAGAGTTTTCAGATTTTAAGACAATTGAAATCAGATTAAACAATTTGTACTCCCTAGGAAGATAAGCTGATGGCGTAAAAAACACATTCTGGTCATTTCACCTACATTTATGTACTTTTTTTTTTAACAGTTTTATTGAGATAGAATTCACATACCATGCAATTCACACATTCAAAGTGTACAATCAGTGTTTTTTTAGTACATTCACAGGTATGTGCAACCATCACCACAGTCAATATGAGAAATTTTTATTATCTCAGAAAGAGTGTACCCTTACTATCACTCCTCCACCCCCACCCCCTACCCCCACTTCCAGCCCTAATCTACTTTTTGTCTCCTTTAGATTTCCCTGCTCTGAGCTTTCATATGAATGGGATCATATATTGGGTTGTTGGAAAAGTCATGACATATTTTTCTATGTTTTTCGTTGCAAAAATGCGTCATGACTTTTCCGACAACCCAATAGTATGTGGCCTTTTGTGACTGGCTTCTTTCACTCAGCATAATGTTTTTGAGGTTCACCCATTGTTGCATGAATTAGTATACTTCATTCTCTTTCATGGTTGAATACTATGCCATTGCATGTACTACCACATTTTGTTTATTCACTCATGCATTGATGGACATTTGGGTTGTTTCCACCTCTAGATTTACTTGTAATGATTGTATAGAAAGATAAATATATATTTTACATTTTCAGACTCAAATCATCCTTTTTTTCATATGAGAACTAGCTGGCGATTTACGGGAAAATATTGGTATAAAGCTTAGCGCCTTACAAGGAACATTTCCTACACAGCACTTCAGTAACTCCTCGCCTGACCCTGGGTCAAACTAAAGGTTTGGCAGATACAAGACTTTTCCAAGGTCTCCTGGCCAATGAATGATGATGGCAATTTCGAGTCCAAATACCATGCTCCTTCTGGTGCACCCAAATGAGTTTAGGGTGTTTCCTAAAATAAGCTCTGAAAGTTTTAGAACAGTTTGTTCAGCTTGAGTATCTACATCGTATGCCAAATCTCCATGTTAGGATATTCTAATAAAAATTCCCCAGGACGCTAGATTCATGGACAATTGCTGTTGATGAACTGTCTGCGAACTTCCCCACACTCTTGCCGGTACTCGGAGGAATCCCTAAATGTGGCTCAAGTGCTTGTATCACAGAGCCTTTCTGGGGACCTAGCATCAGTCAGTTTCAAAGCACTGTGGGATGTAAAACTGGAAATGCTGGTTCTTGCACGCCTCACCGCCAGGAAGACTTTCTAAAGCTCAGGCTGTGATCTCCCTTGGATATGCCTTTTTCCACGCTCCCAGGACCTCCTCGGCCGTCTTGGTGAACCCTCCACCTGCTGGCACTGCACCCTGCCACCCCCTCCTGGTTTGTAAGGGGCAGGCATGCTTGTTTCTCACTGACCCATGCAAGTGCCACCTCACCTCCCTGTCAGCCATAGTCCTTGGCTGAGCTGTCAGCTGGATGACGGCAGCTGTGTCACAGCTTCTTGTAATGGGAAAGCCCACCGACGTGCTCAGTTCTGTGCAAGTCTGAGGAAGCAGGGATTTGCTTCACTAGCTGGTGAAGGGCCCCAATTTAAAGTTGTGAGGTGTCCACTTAGCAGAGGGGATGTGCTTGGTGAGGTGGTACCTGTACACACAGGGGCATACTGTGCGTCTTTCACACATATGGAAACAGAGGTGGGCTTGGTAATTGCTGGAATTTAGGTATCACTAGGCAGGTGATGTGCTTCCTTCTCTCCACCCCAAAGACTGCCTGGCATGCAGGAGATCTTCCTAATGTTGAGTGCTCGAGCTCTGTCTGCCCAGAATATGGCAGTCAGGGCAATAGAGAATAGAGACTCATGGTGTTCTAGATGCTAAACAGAACTGCTAGCTTATTACAAACTCATTTTAAAAAACGCTAATTGGAAAAGGAGTACAAGTTCAAGAGAGGGAAAAAGAAGAGGAACCTGTGGAATGGGGTGGGGGGAGGCGCGGCCAATCACAAGGATCCTTGTCCACAGATTGGAAGACACACAGCCTTTTAGAAGTAGAGGGAAATAAAAATGAAAAAGTGAGATGATTTTTAAAAGGGATCCTAATATTTTGGCTCCTTGACTGAAAAGGGAAGCACTTTACAAATGTATTTGCAGCTGGCAGATAGTTAAAAAAAAAAAGACAATTTGGGTTCTGTCTGAAGTGAGGAAGCTCATTGGAGACAGGAATGGATAAATAACAGATGTCTTCATGTGCCCACTCATTCCAGTCCTTAGAAGTCAAGAGGAGATGAGAACATCTTCAGGTTGGGGTCCTGTGGCAGGTAACGGTCCGGGAGGCTCCTCCGGAGCCCCGGGAGGGAGCGATGTCAGTGAGGAGGAGACAGAGGAGCTGATGGTGGGGGCCTCCCTGTGCCCTGTCCAGGGTGGCCCCGACCCTGCAGATAACAGTGTCCACTCTTCATTGTGAATGTCCAACCATCAAGCATGCCCACCCCTTCTCAGCCTGGCTATTTTAAGAGCCTCTGTTTTATTTGAGAAACCCAAGTTCTTTGGAAAGCTGTTTAATTAAGTTCTCATTTGCACCTAACCGTGGCATACGTGGTAGGTTTCTCTCATTGGAGCTATTTTTAGGTTGTTTTCTGGAAAGATGCCTCTTTTCCCTCAGGCAGTCTCTGGCTGTGTGTCAGATAGCTCAGCTTTTGCATTGTATTTTTGTGAGCTGTTACTATTTTTGTTTCTTTCTTTCGGTGCTAATTTGACCTGGACTTCTGATAAGGTGTTTTAAAATTCCCTTTGGAACCTCCTGTGAGATGTTGGGCTTTTAAAATTTTCCACTTTAAAATACCAGATTTTTTACCTCACTTGCTTATGGAATGGAGTAAGTCCAGGCATTTGGAAGATTTCTCTAATTTCTCTTATACTTCTGGGTGCTAAGTTGCCTTGTTACCTAGCACCCATCCCAGTGAAAAGGGCTGGGTGACATGTCCGTCTTGTAGGCCTTCAGGAAACTGACACTAGAAACTTCTGCAGACGTGTTATATTTGCTCATCTGTGGGCGCAGGTGTGTTTCAGTAGTGGGAATCCACGTTATGTTAAAGGTCTGTGGGAGGCGTCATCTGGCTACCTTGTTCAAAGCATCCTTTGTAGGATGTGGGATAGAGACTGAGAGGGGTAGGGGCTCACTCAGGGTCACTCAAAGTCACACAGTTCTGTCCACCCTGGAGGCTATGTCAGATGGTGGCATAAGGGGCACAGAGGCAAGAAAGGAGGCTGTTATGTAGGCAGAAGTCAGGTTTCTGGGGTGGTCAGTCACTGAGACCATCACAGGGCCACGTCTGAGCGGGAGTGATGGTAGAGACTGTCCCCAGGCTGTTCCCTTCCTGCACCCAGTGTCTCCCTGGCTTGCTGGGGCTGGCTCACAGCTCGGTCCTCTTTGCCCCATAGCCTGGGTCCTGCTCCTGGCATTTCCTATCATTTAATCCTGTGACATGCAACCTTTGGCCTGGACGGTGGTTCCTGCAGCTCTGCTGTTACCTGGGAGCAGCCGGGAAGTAGACATTCCTCTCTAGTCTGTTTGGGGGTATCTAGAACCAGCTCCTTAGAACGTGTGCTAAGAAGGTGTGGCTTTGTCCCCCTATGAGGGTGGCCCCAGGTAATGGGACTGGATTTGGACAATGCTTAGAGGACCCATCTTTGCAGTTCTGGGCGCATGCTGTTTTGTGATTGAAGACCGTGCCCTGCACCAGGCAGCTTAGGTCTGGGCACAGTGAGTGGTGTAGGTCCCGGTGTGAACCTTGTGCTGGTGTGTGCGAGGGTTTGTCCTAGCAGCAGGAGAAGTTGCTGCCCACACACTCTCTAGCCCACTGTGGCCAAGTGAGAGTGAAAACCAGTGTTCAGCAGGACTGATCATACTTCTGCTTACAGTCTGACTCCTGACTTTTTGGGGCATGACCCCAGGGGGGATTCTTGCATAGAGGCACAAGTGAGCTCAGACAAATGTCCTCTGAGACCCTGGGCACAGGTGTGCAGGGGCCGATGTTACTTGCTCCCACTTAACCACCAGAGTTTCCGAGGTCCTGGTCCCAAGTGCTTTGTATAAATTCATTCGGCCTTTACTGCAGCTCTAAGAATGGGGGCCACTCTTTCCTCTCGTTTGCATGAGCAACACTTAGGTGAATCAAGACCGTCTCCAAGGTAGAGATAGGGTTTGAACTGAGCAGGGGTCTCTGCGCTACCTTTTGGTCCACTGGAGACGGTCAGGGTCCACTACTCTTCTGCTGGACTTGAGAGGAGCCCTCAGGGAGCAGAGTAGAGGTAGTTTGGAAGGGATGGGCTAGACCAATGTGCGTTTTAGTATTGCCTCTGCCACCTGCAAGCTCTTTGTCCTCAGGCAGGGGGCGTAATCTCTCGTACCCTATGTTTCTTCATGGTAAATGGGGGAGGATGAGGTTCTTCTCCTCCCAGGAGCAAATGAGATCCTGTTTGTGAAGGTGACTTGGGACTCAGATGCCCATGTATGCACAGGTGCTCCTTGAAGCAGGCTGCACCCTTGTTGGCCTCATATTTGAAACTCCCCACAGACATACCCAGCACTGCTCTGGCTTGCTTTGGCTCTATGTACTGTAAACACAAGGACAAGTGCTGGGTGTTGGGCCTCCACCTCCTGCCTGTATGTCGGCTGCTTCTGCCTCTCATCCACACCCAGGCTGGTCCTCCCTGAGCCCTCCCTTCATTATCTCACCTTTGGGTTTTAAGGTCTTTGAGGGTGTGGTCTGTGTATACGTCCTGGACCTTTCACACTGTGGCCTTCGTTATATGTATGTAATTTCATGAGTAAAATTGATCTGTTCACAGACTCCCCAGCTCATCCCACAAAGCTTCTGAAGCGGCTGGTCTCTGAAACGGAGTTACACGCTGCTCAGAGGGTGTAGCCACAGTGACAAAAGGTCTAAGCATTGGTGGAAAACCTCCCTAAATGCTGCTCAGTGGATCACTTCATGTCCTTTATGTGGGAAAATAATGGCCTCCTAGGAAATTATGTCCTGTGTTCCCAAGCAGCCAGCATTCCACCAATTCGTCTAATGCTTTTGAAATCAATACCAGGTACATGGAGTAAAAAAAAAATATATTGGTTGAGGAGCAAATGTTTTAATGAAAGTCATTGGCTATAACCGTATAGCTAAAGAAAATAGGAGACACAAGTGATGACTGGAGGGCTGGGTTTGTTGTGAGGAGGCTTGGAACAGGCACAGAGACATTCCCTGGGAGGTGACCTCGGCTTATCAGAGAAGGTGGTCGCTTTCTCCCCTCACTCACACTCATGGGACAGAATAAATGGACATATTCACAGCCTGTAGACAAAACTCAGGGGAAGAACCTCCCCCGACCCCCATCCCTGACTACACAGGGTCAGCAAGAGCCCTCCTGTAGACCCCAAGGTGAGGACGCAGCCCTGGCCTGGTCCTGGCATCTGCAGTGCTGCTCGAGCAGCCAAACCCCTTGTGGCCCCAGGACACTCGAGCATCACCTGTTTTTTTCAGGTCTAGTGAAGGCAGGTCCTGAACCCCTTTCAAAGAGAAGTTGATAATGAAATTCTCTGGTGATTGTGTTTCAGCCACTTTAGGGACTTTCCACTGTCTAAGGTTTCCTGATGTGCAGCTGTAATTGGATGAATTTAATTTGTGCTTTTTAGTTTTGTTTTCTCTCTGCGTCCCTGATGTTGTGCCCCTTGGTGTATGTGTCTGGGTAGCTGGTGTTGTACCCCTTCCTCATGTGTCTGGGTAGCTGGTGAATGATTAGCACAGCCTGTGATTCCCCCAGCCCCCTCTTCTGCCTCTTCCTTTCTCCCTTTCTTGCAGTCAGCAGTGATAGTTCTTGGAAAACTGAGAATTCTGGCTTCAGATCCTAGACGGTGGAGCCTGGGGCCTGGCCCTGTGACCCTGGGTCCTGGGCAAACCAAGCAGCAAAACAGCCTTAGGTGAACATGCTTTCTCCCTGGCCTCAATTTCCCCATCTGTAAAAGCCACATGGTAGCACCTACCTCTGGGGCTGCTGACAGCCCTGTCGAAATGCACAGTGCTCTTAGACTCTTGCATACATTTCAGCGAAGGGGCAGGAGTCTTTATTGCAGAATTCATAGAAATAACTTGGCTCATCAGCACGTTTCCTAGTCTTGATAGTAATATTTTAGAGGGAGGACATGATTTTACCGTAGTGCATAATGGGAGTTCTGCCTTGTCCTAGCTGGTGTCTTTGGGGCAGTGGCTCCACTGGTTTTGCAGTGATTACAAGGGAAGCGGCTCCCTGGGCGGGAAGCGTTTCTGTAGTCAGGAGCATGGCACTGGGTTCTGCCTGCAGCCAGCCTGCGTCCCACTCCTGATCTGCTCTTGCCTCTTGACAGGTGTCAAGGAGCACGTTGACTCCATGGGAATGCAAGAAGGGGAGGTGAAGAGACATGTGGAAGCCTCTTCAGAGAGCTGAGGGATAGCATCTGGGCAGATGTAGCACTGTAATTAAGAGGCTGGAAGTGGCTTTCTTGGTGGGTGCCACAGACCTTGGTGCAGACACAGAAGCCCTTCTAGTCATTTGACCTGTCCTGTTATGAAATGACTGGCCTTGTTTCAGGGCCAGTGTTCCTCATGCTTGCGTGCATGTAGTGTGGCCAGTCAATCACTGTATCATTGCTGGAGTCTTGTTCTTCAAGTTGCTTCTATGTTCAAAAGTCTGTGTCCCTCCTTGCCTCCTGAATAGAGTTGCTCCAATCCCGTGGCCTGCATGTGGGGCCCCTGTGACTGCCTCATGTGCATCAGCTTTGCATGACACATTCCTTGTCACTTTGGTACAAACAGCATAATTACTCTGTGTGTACTCTTGGGAACCCCCAGACTTTCCTAACCCATGACCTAGAATTTCCCCCTGCTATAGTTCACACATCCACCTTCGGCCTAGCCCGGAAGAACCAGTGTAAGTGCCACATCTCCATGAAGCCTTTCCTGGTCCTGTTTTTCTATACACACATCCTTGAACTCCTATAGCATTGTCTCTCTTCTGTGTAAGTGTAACTTCCCCCCATCATGCCTTGTTTCTTTTTATTTTTTAAGGAAATTTTATTGGGAACAGTGTGTTTTTCCAGGACCCATCAGCTCCAAGTCAAGTAGTTGTCTTCAGCCTATTTGTGGAGGGTGCAGCTCCTTGGCCCATGTGGGAATGAAACCAGCAATCTTGGTGTTACGAACCTGTGCTCTAACCACCTGAGCAAACTGGCCACCCCTGTCTTGTTTATTTTATAGACTGTAAATATCTTGAGGGCGGGGGCTGATGTATGCAGTACAGGACCTTCAAAGCCACCCAGCAGCAGAGTGCCTGCATGGTACACAAATGTACAAATATTGACATGTAGGAAGAGGTTCTGAATGTAAAATTAGAATATTCTACATTTGTGAAAATGTCAGACGGCCATTTGCAAAAGGCCTGAATTTCCACCTTCCATAAACTTTTGTGATGAACATTTTCAAACAAAAAGATGAAAGAAAAATCCATGCCAGAAGGATCCAAGATGGCAGAGCAGATAAATGCTGTGCCTGCCTCCTCCCATGACCACATAAAAATTACAACTAAATTGTAGAAAAGTCAACCTGGAGAACCATCTGAAGTCCAGCTGAACGAAGTCCTATATAACTAAGGATATAAAGAAGAAGCCATGTCGAGACTGATAGGAGGGGTGGAGACATGAAATGGGCTGGCCCCACATCTGTGTGTGGGGGTTGAGAATCCGGAGAAATATTTCAGCTGCAGAGTTACCTCCTGAGGAGCAAGGGGTCCCAGCCCCACAGTGGGATCCCCATTCCGGAGTACAGGAGCTGGGAAGAGGAGCCCCCACAATATCTGGCTGTGAACATCAGTGGGGATTCATTCTGTCCATGAGGGTGAGATAGAAGGTGGCTGGAAACCCAGATATTCTTTTAAAGGGCCCATACACAGATTCACTTGCTCGCAGGCATTCACCCTGGGCCCTTGTGGAGGGTTGACAACTCAGGAGGATTCAGAGACACACAGGGAGAAACTGAGTTGTGTGGCTTCAGAGAGAAGACTGGAGGGACAGTCACCATTTTCCCTGTGTAGAATCCTCTTCCTGTGCAGCCGGTAGGTGGGTGCCATCTTTCCTGTGTTGAACCCTCCATCAACAGCCAAATCTGAATCTGCATTGGCCTGGTGAGCTCTGCTTGCCCTGTCCTGCTGACTCCCTGGGACCCCAGCCTACCCAACTCATGTAATGCTGGAGGCACATTCTTGGCCAGCTGCCAGCCCTGCCTGTGTTCCACTCTTTCTTGGAAAAACTCTCAGGGGCTTGTGGGCCACAGGTGGGTGGAAGTTGGCCTCGGTGTGCTCTGAGGCTTTTGCTGAGTAGCTTCAGTCTCAGCACTGATGCCAAACCAGAATCTACATTAACTGGTGAACACCACTGGGCCCACCCTGGTGACCCCCTGAGACCCTGCCTTACCCAACTCACTGCGTGAGACTCTGTGAATGGCTGAGCCTTATGTGAGCCAACAGGCAGCATCAGGCCTCAGGGTGCTCTGGGCTTTTTACAGAGCTACCTCAGGCCCAGGACTGGTGGCAGCCATCCTCAGATCACAGAATGGCTTCTCCCACATGCCTCCAGGTCCAGCACCAACTGTGGATAGCTTTGTAGCTCCTACCAGATAGTCCCTGGCTGGTCACAGGCAGTGACTGACTTGGGCCTGCACCAGAACCCCTCCCAAGAGACCCCAGAACCAACATACCTGGAGGTCAGCTTCAGACCACAGTAGAGCACCACCTAATTAGTCCCACAAGCAGCATACTGAAAGGGTGGTTTCAAGGACAGCCCACTGGGGAAAATCCTGCTCAATGGGGTAAGCCCCCCTGGCACAGCAGCCTGTAAGCTGTAGACATGGCCAACCCCAGAGCTAGTGAGTCTGAGGGTGAATCCCACCCACTGATGTGCCAGTAGCAATCAAGGCTAAACTATAATAGGAGAGCACACACAACTCACACAAGGAATACACCCAGAGTACCCTGGACAAGTGACCAGGGAGACCGCACCACTGGGCCCCACAGGGCACCCATTACATCAGGCCACCTGGGTCAAGACTGGGACATATAGTATATCTACCTAATACAAAGAAACAAACACAGAGGCAACCAAAATGAGGAAGCAAACAAACAAACAAACAAAAAAATGTGTCCCAAATAGAAGAACAGGAGAAAAGTCCCGAAAAAGAACTAAATAAAATGGAAACAAGTAATCTACCAGATAGAGAGTTGAAAACAATGGTTAATGAACTTCGGGGAAGAATAGATGAACTCAGTGAGAACTTCAACAAAGAGATAGTAAGCATAAAAAAGGACATAGAAACCATAAGAAGAACCAGTCAGAAAGGAAGAATACAATAAATGAAGAATACACTAGAAGGAATCACCAGCAGACTAGTTGAAGCACAGAATTGAATCAGTATTTGAAAGACAAGATAGCAGAAAATGCCCAATCAGAACAGGAAAGGGAAAAAATAATTTTAAAAAATGAGGATAGTTTAAGAGATTCCTGGGATAGCATCTAGTGTAACAACATCTGCAACATAGGAGTACTAGAAGGAAAAGAGATAAAGCGAGGGATTGAAAATCTATTTGAAGAAATAATGACTGAAAACTTTCCTAACCTGGCAAAGGAAATAGACATGTAAGTCCAGGAAGTGAAAAGAGTGCTAAACAAGATGAACCCAAACAGGCCACACCAAGGCACATTATCATTTAAATGGCAAAGGTTAAAGACAAAAAGAGAATCCTAAAAGCAGCAAGAGAAAGGCAACTAGTTACTTACAAGGGAGTTCCCATAAGCATGCAGCTGATTTCTCAATAGAATTTTATAGGACAGAAGGGAGTGGCATGAAATATTCAAAGTGATGAGAAGCAAAGACCTACAACCAAGACTATTCTACACAGCAAAGCTATTATTTAATATTGAAGGAAAGATAAATAACTTCCCATATGAGAAAAAGCCGAAGGAGTTCATCACCACCAAACTAGTATTGCAAGAAATATTAAAGGGACTTCTTTAAGAAGAAGGGGGAAAAAGAGCATAAATATGAACAATAAAATAGCAATAACTATGTATCTATCAATAATCACTTTAAATATAAATATATCAAATGCTCCTATCAAAAGACATAGGATAGCTGAATGGATAAGAATATAAGACCTGTACATATTCAGTCTATAAGATACCCACTTCAAATTGAAAGACACACAGAGACTGAAAGTAAAGGGATGGAAAAAGATATTTCATGCGAATGAAAATGAAAAAAAAAAGCTGTGGTAGCAATACTTATACCAGACAAAATAGACTTTTAAACAAAGACTATAATAAAAGACAAAGAGGGACATTACATAATGATAAAGGGATCAATCCAACAAGAGGATATAACCATTGTAAACATTTATGCACCCAACATAGGAGCATTTAAATATATAAAGCAAATATTGATGGACATGAAGGGAGAGATTGACAGTACAGTCATAGTAGGGACTTTAATACCCCATTGATATCAATGGATGGATCTTCCAGACAGAAAATCAATAAAGAAATAGCAGACTTAAATATTTGACACACTACACCAGAGGGATTTAACTGATATTTTTAGAGCATTTCAATGCAAAGCAGCAGAATATACATTCTTTTCAAGGGCATATTGGACATTTTCCAAGATAGACCACATGTGAGGCCACAAAACAAGTCTGAATAAATTTAAGAAGATTGAAATCATATCAAGCATCTTCTCTGACCACAATGGTATGAAACTAGGAATCAATTACAGGAAAAAACCTGAAAAACACACAAACACATGGAGGCTAAATAACATGTTACTAAATAGCGAGTGGGTCAAAACTGAGATCAAGGAAGAAATCAAAAGATAACTTGAGAAAAAATGAAAATGAAAACTGAAAATCTATGGGACCCAGCAAAAACAGACCTAAGAGGGAAATTCATAGCAATACAGGCCTACCTTAAGAAACAAGAAAAATCTCAAGTAAAAAATTTAACTGTACACTTAAAGGAACTAGGAAAAGAACAGCACACAAAGCCCAAGTAAGCAAAGAAAGGACATAATAAAGATTAGAGTGGAAATAAATGAAATAGATCCTAAGAAAGCAATATAAAAGATCAATGAGCACCAGCCAAGTGGCTCGTTGGTTAAGAGTTGGCTTGGGATTGTGAGCTCTGAGCATCAGGGCCACCGTTTTGAATCCCACATGGGCCAGTGACACTGTGCCCTCTACAGCTAAGATGCTGAACAACAGCTTGACCTGGAGCTGGGCTGCCGTGAGTTGCCGGCAATGGCATAGGCTGCATTGGGCTGCCGTAAGCTACTGTGAGTGGCCGGCAGCCAGCGTGAGCTGCCGTGAGCCGCCATGAGTGGCCGTTCAAGGGCCGGTGACCAATCTGCCTCAGCCAAGAAGAGCGCAATGATAATACCAACATGGGCCAGTGAAGCGACGTCCTCCACAACTAGACTGAAGAAACAAAGGACAGCAGCTTGTCTGTTCCCCTTCCCTGATTCCCCAATGCTGTTCCCTCCCCCAATTTCCCAATAAAGTCTTTAAAAAAATAAAAATAAAAATAAAAAATCAATGAAACCAAAATAAATAAAAATCATATGGTCATATCAATAGATGCAGAAAAAGCATTTGACAAAAGCCAGCATTCATTTATGATAAAAACTCTCAGCAAGTGGGAATAGAGGAAACATACCTCAACATAATAAAGGCCATCTATGACAAATCCACAGTTACTATCATACTCATTCTCCTTAATATCAGAAATAAAACAAGGATGCCCACGTTCACCACTTTTATTCAACACAGTATTGGAAGTCCTAACCACAACAATCAGACAAGAAAAAGAAATAAAAGTCATCCAAACAGGAAAGGAAAAAGTAAAATTCATTATTTGCAGATGGCATGAAAATATATATTGAGAACCCCAAGGATTCCATCAAAAACTATTAGAACTGATAAATGAATTCAGTAAAGTAGCAGGATACAAAATTAATATTCAGAAATCAGTTGCATTTTTATACACCAATAATGAACCGTCAGAAGGAGAAATTGAGAAAAAAATCCCATTTACAATTGCATAAAAAAAAAAAGATATCTAGGAATAAATTTTACCAAAGAGGTAAAGACCTGCCTGTACTTGGAAAACAATAAGATGATGAAGAAAGAAATTAAAGAAAATACAAACAAATGGAAGCATATACCGTGCTCATGGATAGGAAGAATTAATGTTGTTAAAGTATCCATAGTACCTAAAGCAATTTATAGATTCAATGCAATCCCTACCAAAATAACCAATGACACTTTTCACAGAAGCAGAACAAATCTTAAAATTTATATGGAACCGCAAAGGACCCCAAATATCCAGAGCAATCTTGAGAAAGAACAAAATGGGAAGTATCATGCTACCTGATGTCAAATTATACTACAAGGTTATAGTAATCAAAATAGCATGGTACTGGCATAAAAAAAACACACATAGATCAATGGAACAGAATAGAGAGCCCAAAAATAAACCCACACCTACATGATCAATTAATCTATGACAGAGGAGGCAAGAATATACAGTGAGGTAAAGAAAGCCTATTCAATACACGGTGTTGGGAAAACTGGACAGATAACATGCAACAAAATGAAAGTGGACCACCTTCTCGTACCATATGCAAGCAAAATGAAGTAAAGACCTAAATTTAAGGCCCCAAACCATAAAACCCCTAGAAGAAAATATAGGCAGTAACCTCTCGGAAGTTGCTTTCAGTAATGTTTATTCTGATATATCTTCTCAGGCAACGGAAACAAAAGAAAAAGTTCAACAAATGGAACAACATCAAAGTAAAACGTTTTTGCACGGCAAAGGAAACCACCAACAAAACAAAAAGACAGCCTACTGAATGGGGGAAGATAGTTGCCAAGGATACATCTAATAAGGGATAATATCCAAGATTTATAAAGAACTGATAGAACTCAACACTAAAAATATGAATAATCCAATTAAAAATGGGCAGAAGACCTGAATGGTCATTTCTCCCAATAGGTCATACAGATAGATGGCTAACAGACATACAGTGCTCAGCGTCACTAACTGTCAGAGAAATACAGATCAAAACCACAAAGAGATACTACCTCACACCAATCAGAATGGCTGTTATCAAAAAGTCAACAAACAAGTGCTGGCGAGGATGTGGAGAAAAGGGAAACCTTGAGCACTGTTTAGTGGGATTGCAAATTGGTGCAGCCACTATGGAAAATGGTTTGGATGTTCCTCAAAAAATTAAAAATAGAACTACCTTATCACCCAGCAATTCCACTTCTGGGTATTTATTTGAAGAATCTAAACCCTAATTCGAAAAGATATATGCACCCCTATGTCTTTTTGCAGTACTATGAGTATGTACAATAGCCAAGATATGGAAGCAACCCAAGTGCCCTCCCAATAGATGATTGAATAAAGAAGAGGTGGTACATATATACAATGGAATATTACTCAGCCTTAAAGAAGAATGGAATCTTAATCATTTGTGAGAACGTGGATGGATGTAGAGAGTATTACGCTAAGAGGATTAATTCAGACTGAGAAAGAGAAATACCACTTGATTTCACTTATATATGGAATCTAAAGAACAAAATAAACTAACAAAACAGAAACAGACTCATAGATGCAGAGAACAAAATGATGGTTGCCAGAAGGGAGGGGAGCTGGGTGGAAAAGGTGAAGGGATTAAGTAATACAAATTGGTAGTTACAAAATAGTCACGGGGATGTAAAGTACAACATAGAGAATATAGTCAATAATGTTGCAAAAACTCTGCATATTGCCAGGTGGGTACTAGACTAATGGGGGGATCACTGTATAAATTGTATAAATGTCTAACTACTATGCTGCACTCCTGAAACTAATATTGTCAACTGTAACTGAAAAAAAACAAAAAATACATGGTGAATGGCTATGTCGTCATCACTTGTATTCAACTAGTTTGCCATGTTTTCTTTTTCTTTTTATATAATCTATCTATATGTCTGTCTATATTGGATAAATCATGAAACATTTTTTTCCAGATATGTTCTTTCATCTTTAAACAATTCAGCATATATCGCTAAAGAATAAGGGCATTCTTTTATAATACTGTTATCCTACCTAAGAGGACTGATAAGAATTTCCTAATATCAGTATCGTATCAATATGGTCCACATTTGGGTTTCCCAGGTTTCCCTTAAAAATCTTTTTGTAGGTTTTGTTAAAACTAGGTTCATTCATCACTTTTCATCATTATGCCCCGTCAGTCTCTTACTGTGGACCAGGTTGTCTCAGCAGCACCCCTGCTACTCCGATGTGCATATTTTAAAGCGTGTATTGAGCAGCATTCCTGACCTGCACCCTCTAGATGCCAGTGACACCACCTGCCTCTATTGTGACAACCAGACTCTTCTGCAGACATTGCCAAGTGCCTGCTGATGGGCAGAATGTTCCTGTTTGAATACTGCTGTTCTAGAACAGTCTCCCCAACTTTGTTTTCCAAGGCATTGACCTTTTGAGGACACTAGGCCAGTTGTTTTGTAAAATGTGCTACATTCTGGATTTGTCAGGTCATTTTTTGGCGGTGTCATTGAACTTGTTTGTTGATTCTCTGTATTTTCTGTGCACTGGAAGTGGGGGCCAAACTGAAGCCTTTATTATGAAGCTTAACTTAAAATAGAGCAACTTATATGACTATGCTTTCAACAAACATACCTTTTGGGGGTGCAGAAGGGCACACTTCTCACACACAGGAGAGAACAGCCCCTGCTAGATACTTGGAGCAGCTGGTGGCAGCACCAGGTCTCTTCAGGCTCTGAAGGGCTATTTAGTGCAGGACACCTTGCTCTCTGGGTGGGGTGGGGACTGTCCTTTTTTGTGTAAGCAGTTCACCTGAGGCAGGTGAAATGCTCTGTGTATGTGTGTGGCACTCTTGGACCCCAAGCTGAAGTTTTCTCCTCACTCCTTACTGTTTTTCCATCAAAACCAACTGTAGGGTTATGTTTTATTTGTTTATTTAAAAGAAAAAGTAGATATGTGTCTCTTAGCTCTCTGTAATACTGAGATTATCATGTTGACTTTGTAGATAATGTTTGAATGTTAAGTGGTAGTTGGGACCCTGGGGTTGCTCTTTAGTTGCTGTACTGTGGCTCTTCAGGTATTTTATGAACTGAAAGTGTGTGAAGGGGAGGACAAGGTGGCCTTCCCTCCCTGGAGATCCTGCTCAGTATCGCATGTTATTACAGGGACTTGGCAGGGTCATGAAGTAGGGAATTTGTGAAAAGAAGGACCAAGAAGTTATGAAAGTCTTGGATGTGCTGTCCCAGGGCCAGTGATCAAAGTTAATCGAGATAATTCTTAACATCTTTTCTGCCCAGCTCTGGGCCATCAGCTTGCGTTTGGGTTAATAAGTCTGTTTCATGACTGAAATCCATCTTGACACACCTATATGTAGCTGAGCTCTGCCTTTGCAGGAGGTGAGAGTTGTCCATGAGCCCTTGGGCACCGGAGGCAGGACATGTCCTGGGTCATTTTGAGGAAAGGGTGTAGGGGTCTCTATGTGTTGGGAGGAGGGATGGTGTAGTTATAGAGGGGGATAAGTGGGGATGAGGGCAATGGTGATAGAAGACTGAGTGCCATATTTTATAATTATGCCGTCATCTAGTGTAAACAGGTCTGTTTACAGTGGTTCATTTTTAAGAACTACATTATTATTTCTGGATAATTCTGGTGTATGGTAATCATTCAAGTAAGCTGTGTATCAGATTAAATAAAGAATTTGTCTCTAATTTATGCCAATTTAAAGATGTCTTCTGTGTTCTCTTTGTCTCTGGGGGAGGGGAGGTGGTTGCTATGGAGACAGCATAAGAAAAAGTGACAGGCAAGAAAGCTTAGCAGTTTCGATTTTGAAAATATTTGTGATGCAGGTAATTGTATATATAATAATGTTATGCAGCAGAGCCATCTGCCTTTACAAAGATGCATGCCATGAAATCTTACAGCAAAACAGTGTTTCTATAAGGAGCAAAATGCTATTTGTGTGTTAGTAGGATATTGAAATTGTGAACAATAAAGATATAACGGAGTCCTAAAATTTTTTCCAGGGGTGCAGCTCTTGTATAATGTAATGTGTCACCTATAGAATTTGGGAAGGTATTTTTACTTGGAAATAAAACATTTGTATAGTAAGACTTACCCAAGACTAAACTGAATATATAATTTTGTAAGTAGCTAAAACCAGCTTTTCTCTGGCTAATAACAGATTTTCATCTGTTTAAATGGTACTATTTTCTTTCTGTCTTTTTAAAATTAAACTATATTTCATAGTTTGGGGGCCAATTTAACAAGTTGACATATGGCTGTTTCTCTGTATCCTAATTTTCCTAGACATTTCAGTTTAGTTTTGCTCTAATTTGGAATTCTTTCCTCATATGCAGTTAATAATATCCGCCTCCTCCCATCCCTGGTTTTAGAATTCTGATGGGATTTAAAAGAAAAAGCAACTTTAGAATTTAACAATTCAGCAAACATTTATTGAATCTATGCTCAGCACAGTGCTGGCTACTCAGTCAGTTTTTATAGAGCCTATATGTTAAGTTTAAGCTCTGCTGGGACATGATATGCCTGTCGTATGGTTTCTAAGTGACACTCAAGCAGAGCAGAATTTTTAGTTCACACCTATTTTTAAAAATAATTTTTGACTTTTCAATGACAGTTGACATACAATATTACATAAGTTTCAGCTGTCCAACACACTGATGAGACATTTATGTAACTTATGAAGTAATCACCCCGATAAATCTAGTACCCATCTGATACCATACATAGTTATGACAATATTATTGGCGATATTCCCTGTGCTGTACTTTACATCCCCAGGACTATTTTGTTAACTACCAATTTTTACTTCTTAATCATTTCCCATTTTTCACCCATCCCTACCCCCTCCCATCTGTCAACCATTAAAAGGTTCTCTGTATCTGTGAGTTTATGTTTTGTTTTTTCCTTTATTTTGTTTTTTAGATTCCATATATAAGTGAAATCATATGGTATTTGTCTTTCTCTGTTTGACTTATTTCACTTAGCATAATGCCCTCTAGGTCCATCCATGTTGTTGCAGGTAGCAAGATTTCGTTCTTGTTTAGGCCGAGTAATATTCCATTGTATATATGTACCACTTCTTCTTTATCCATTTACCTATAGATGGACACTTAGTTTGCTTCCATAACTTGGCTATTGTAGATAATGCTGCAATGAACATATGGATGCATATGTCTTTTCAAATTAGTGTTTTGGGTTTCTTCAAATAAATACCTTGAAGTAAAATTATTGGGTCTTCTTTGTCGCTTGTTATAGCCTTTGTTTTAAAGTCTATTTTGTCTGGTATAAATATTGCTACTCCAGCTTTTCTTTGGGTTTTCACTTTCATGAAATATCTTTTTCTATCTCTTTATGTTCAGTCTGTGTGTGTCTTTCAATCTGAAGTGAGTCTCTTGTAGGCAGCATGTGTCTGGGTCTTGTTTTCTTATCTGTTCAGCTACCCTATGTCTTTTGATTGGAGCATTTAATCCATTCACATTTAAAGTAATTGTTGATAGATATGTACTTATTGTCATTTTATTATTTTGATTTTTTAATTTTTTTTCCTTTTTTTTCTTAAAGATGTCCCTTTAACATTGCTTGTAATACTGGTTTGGTGGTGATGAACTCCTTAGCTTTCTCTTGCCTGGGAAGCTCTTTATATGTCCTTCAATTCTAAGTGATAGCCTTGCTGGGTAGAGTAGGTTTGGTTGTAAGTTCTTGCTTTTCCTCACTTTGAATATTTCCTGCCAATTCCTTCTGGCCTGCGAAGTTTCTTTTGAGAACTCAGCTGACAGTCTTATGTGAGCTCCCTAACTGCTTTTCTAACTGCTTAACTAACTGCTTTTCTCTTGCTGCTTTTAAGATTCTCTCTTTGTTTTTAACCGTTGGCATTTAAATTATGTGTCTTGGCGTGGGTCTCTTTGGGATTTTTATGTTTCCTATCTCTTTGTTGAAGTACTCACTGAGATCATTTTTTTCTTTCCCTAAGTTCACTGAGCATCCTTAACCAGTGTTTTGAACTCTGCATCTGGTAGATTGCTTGTCTCTATTTTGTTTAGTTCTTTTTCTGGAATTTTATTTTGTTCTTTCATTTGGGGCACAGTTCTTTGTCTCCTCATTTTGGCTACCTCCCTGTGTTTGTTTCTATGTTTGTTTCTATTAGGGATGGCTGCTATGTCTCCTGGTTTTGGTAGAGAGGCAAGATGTAGTAGGTGCCCTGTGGGGTCCAGTGGTGCAGTCTCCCTGGTTACCTGAGTTGGGTGCTCCATGTGTGTCCTTTGTGTGCGTTGTGTGTGCTCTCCTGTTGTAGTTGAATCTTGATTACTATTGGCATATCAGTGGGAGGGATTGACCCTCAGGCTGATTGGTTGTGAGAACTGGCCATGACTACAGTGGAGGAGCTGTAGTTGTGCAGGGGCTGAACTTATGGAGCAGGATTTCTTTAGCAGGTGTGTGGTGCCTGCAATTCTGCCCTTTGGGAATGTCACTTATGGAGGTGGTTGGGTGGTGCTCTGGTGTGGTCTTAAGCTGGCCATGGGGTATGTTATATCTGGGACCTCTTGGGAGGTGCTTAGGTGCAAACCAAAGTTAGCCGCTGAATGTGTCCTGCCCGGGGCCACTTGGTATGAGCTACAAAGTGATCTGCAGATGGTTGCCCCTTGTGCTGGGCTTGGAGGTGCCTGGGAAAGGCTAAGCTGTGAACTGAGGCTGGCTGCTGCTAGTCCTGGGCTTGGGACTGCTTAACAAGAGGTACAGTGCACACTGAAACCAGATGCTGCATGTTTGGGATTTGTGAACTTTTGAGAGATTTTAGGAAAGTGTACAACATGAACCAACACAGGCTATTTGTATAGAAAAGCTACTGGAACCATCCTGGGTTGGTTTACAAGTTGGGTGGGGTGGGTTCTTAGGAATCACCAGCATGGGGAAAACAGTGTTAGCTATGTTGATGGAGACACAGATATGGCAGCTGCCTTTGCCTGCAGGCTCGGTCAGGGGGAGGGCTCAACAATGGAACAATGGCTTCTGCCAGCAGTGTTGTCTCAGAGCAAGCTGCCTCTCCAGCCCTTGTCCCACTGCCAGACAATTCAGTTCTTCTCTGTATGCCCCTGGTGCCTTTCAAGTTGTTTCCCCAGCACTGGAGCTCAGATTGAGTGAGTCCATCAGCGAGTAAGGGTGCAGGCCCTTTAAGAAGAACGCCTGGGTCCCCAGCTACCCTCCAGCTCACTCAGCCACAGTCTTCGCTGGTTTTCACAGTCAGAAGTTGTGGGAAACTCTCTTCCTGGCTCTGGAACCCTGGACTGGGAAACCTGGTTGGGGCTGGGACTGCTCTCTCTGAAGTGGGGACCTCGATAGCCAAGATATCCCTTCTGATTTTTAACTTCCACACGTGGGTGTGGGAACAGCTCGTTCCACATCTCTGCCCCTCCCACCAGTGTGGATGTGGTTTCTTCTGTATGTCCTTAGTTACAGGACTTCTACTGAGCTAGACTTTAGGTGTTGTTTAAACAACATGATGGTTGTTTTGTAGTTTAGTTGTAATTCTGATGTGGTCTTGGGTGGAGGGGACACAGCATTTACCTACTCTGCCATCTTGACTGGAATTCTCAGTTCACATCTTACTGTGGTAGATTTGAGATGGATGTAAATTCATGGACGGTGCTGCCATTTAGAGGTGGGGCATATTTCCTTCTCTTGAACCTGTACTCTATGGCTGCTTTGACCAATCGATAACAGCAGAAGTGACTTTGTGCCTGTATCTGGGCCCAGGCCTTTAGAGACCGGCAGCTTGCAATTCCTGTCTCTTGCAACACTTGTTCTTGGAACCCAGCTATTCTGTCAAGAAGCCCAAGCAGCCTGTGGAAAGACCCATGTGGAGAGGAGCTGACTGTCCCAGCCGATAGTCCCAGCTGAGCTTCAATAGCCAGTATCCCCTTGCCTGCCATATGAGTGAGCTTCTTGACCTACCCAGCTGTTCTCCTGTGGAGTGGAGATGCACTACTTCTGCCAATCCCTGTTCAATTTAGGTATTGGTAAGCAAAACTGACTCTTGTTGTTGTAAGCTACTGAGTTTTGGCTGATTTGTTATGCAGCTATGGATAAGCAGAACACTTTAGTTTTTTTAACCTCTATATTGCTGCTCTGGAAATAGCCCTGTCATAGGGACTGAGATAAAGGGATACCTGCCTAGAAAATACACATGTTGGACAGGTGTCTCAAGGATGAGATGCACAAGCATTCCAGGAAAAGGCTAATTATAATTATCTCTTACCAGGAACTTTTGCTTTACTGTCCCCTTAAAGAGGGACAGTGTAGGTGGATGGTGAAGTTCTGAGGATCTAGGTCACCTGACAGAGGTGCCCCCAGGGAGGTCCAGCATTGACAGGGTTGCACCCAGAGAGGACATAGTTGATCCTGGTCACACCCGCCTTTCACGGCAGTAAGTGCCACACACCAAACCCACAAATGTTACCCATCTTTTCCTCGATGCTCCAAGTAGGACACAGCCAGCATTCTCAGTGTGCGAGTCTAGGGTTCTGTGTTTACTCAGCCACCTGCTCTGCCCTCACTGACCATCCTCAGGATGAACACATCAGGCCTTTGGTGGGTAATGCACGCAAATGGTGTGAAGAGGACACATCAGTTTTGTCTTTCTCCGTCTGCACTGTGGTCTGTCTGGCATCGTAATTGTGTAGCCGAGGCCTGATGGTCTGATATCCTGTGGAATCATAACCTATTTCCGGGCTGTAAGAAACTGAGAGGTCATCAAATTCAGAAGTTCCCTCATGCCAGGTCATGTGCAAGTGACTTTAGTAACCATGACCAAGTTTTCTTGGCTTTGGTGGTGTGCTGACAAATGTTTAACAGTAGGGTCTCTGGGAAGAAAGCCCTGACTGATAGCAAATGCCAGCTTTGGGGGTGTAAATACTCCCACCATGGCTGATTCCAAGCTGCCAATGTGATGTCACTGAATTGGGAAGAAATGCACACGCAGCTCTCCTGAGATGGCGGCTCTCGCCTCGGGTGAAATGAGGGAATGAGAACAATGTGAAGTGCGAGTGTGCATAGTGTCTGTGTTAAATATGTTAGCCGAGTAAAGGCACCAACTGTCATAGGGAAGATTGCCTTTCCTTTTGAGCTTTTCATCCACTCCCTTTTTTTTTTTTCAGTTGGGCGGGGGTGTGGGGGCAGGTGTTAAAAGAGCTTTTCTTTTATGAGTTGGTGGTAAGAGCAGATAGTTTGTTTAACTCTGGTGCTTACTAGGTAGAATGACAGATTGGACATGCCAATGTTTAAAGATTTTTCAAAATTACTACTTTTATTGTGTTAAAATATATGTAATATAAAATTTACCATTTTAGTAATTTTTTAAGTGTACAATTCAGTGGCATTAGCATTCCCAATGTTGTGCATCACCATTATCCATTTCCAGAACTTTTTTATCACCAAAAACTAAAACCCTGTACCCATTCAGCATTACTCCCCATTTCCTTCTTCACATAGCCCCTCGTAACCTCTGATTAACCTCCGCTTGACTGTTTCTATGAATTTGACTACTTACGTAAGTGGAATCATTCAACATGTTGTGGCAAGTGTCAGAATTTCCTTCATTTTAAGGCTGAATAATATTCCATTGTATGTATATACCACACTTTGCATATTCATCCATCGATGGACAATTGGGCTGTTTCCACATTTTGGCTACTGTGAATAATGCTGCTATGAACACTGGTGTACGAATACCTGTTTGAGTCCCTGCCTTCACTTTTTTGAGTATATACCTAAAAGTAGTATTTCAAGATTTATAATGAAATTAGTCCATTAAATCCAAAGTGGGGAACTACTGGTCGACTGGTCTGGTCTAAGTTCTTTGTTTTGTTAATGGGAGTGGAGCCTAGAGAGGCTAATGCTGTTTTCAAAGTTGCCCAGCTAAGGAGTGGCATGCTGGGCACTGGAGCGTGAGTCTTTGGGGGTCAGGGTTGGCTGAAGTAACTGAACCATTGGAACAGTACATCTGAGGCTTCACGGAGCTCAGCACAAATGGCCTGAGCAGGCGGGTAGCAGGCTTTCCCTGATACATGAAGGCATGCACAGGAGGAGACTTACGGGCTGTGTCCCAGCTCAGGATAGGACCTGGGCAGGGCCTGGACAAAGTTGGGAGGTGGGATCTGGTGGGATCCTTCCTGGGGGGTCATGGGGAGGAACTTGGGTTTATAATAGTTCTTTTTTTTTATTGTTAGTTTCAGGTGTATAGAACAATGCAATAGTTATCCTTTTCACCCTTCACACAGAAGCAACCCCCCTCCCCCATCTACTGCCCTCCCACCCCCGATATCATGCTTATCTATTACAATTCCGTTGACTCCATTCCCACACTCTACTCCACGTCCCGTGATTATGCTACAATAGTTCTTTTGGTTCAGGCAGGGAGAAATACTGTGGAGCTTTTGACTGCTCCTCTGGCAAGAGTCCCTGTTTTGAAAGCATGAATCACTGCAAAACATAACGTTTTATAATTAAAACTCAATTTACAAACCCTAGGTGAGAAATTTTGGTGTTTTAATTGAAAAAAAAACCCAAAAACGCTACTTACACATGGTACAGTTTACTGACTGCTGTCGCTCCGTATCAGGGGCCTTCTTCAGGGCTCAGTTAGATGGGCAGGGAGAGGCATAAGCACTCTTGGCTCAACTCTTTCTTCCTTGTCAGGGCATGGGGATTGCTAACGGCTCTGAGTTGATTTGTCCAGCTTGGGTCTTCTGTAAAGAACATATCTGCTTTTGTTAATACACCCATTTATGCATGTCTGTGGGGCCTCTGGAGACAACATTACTTGCAGGATAAGCGCGGTTAAAGGAGAGGTGAGCCCTGCCTGTGGCCTGTAAGCTGGTGGGGAATGGCTCAGTGGCAGGGGTAAAAAGCAAGGAGGCAGCCACGATAATGACAGCACAGGAAGTGGGGTGGGGGTGTCCTGCCATCTCAGCAGGCATTGGTTATCAGCCTGGGTTTTGTTTAGCATCTTCCTTAATGATGCTGGAATCAACAGTAAACAGTGGTTTAATGAAATTCACAGATGATGCTAAATTGGGAGGTGTTATAAACAGCAGCAAAGACAGAGTGAAGCCGTGGAGAGGTTAGAAATATGGAGAAGAAATAACATGGGCCATTTTCTTCAAAACACAGGAGGGCATAGCTGGATTTCAGGGGAGAAACTGGCCTGCACAGGTGTTTATTAGGAGAGCCAAGGGCCGTCACGGATGAAGGTGAGTTGAGCTTAGAACATCACAACCTTCTGTACCTTTTTGTTGCCTCTTGCTCAAAACTTGAGCATGACTTCCTTGGATTCCTGAAATAATGCAGTGGGCACTTGCTTTGGTGCATCTGGGCTGGCTTCAGAATTCCAAAGGGAGGTTGCAACTTCACAGGCACATGAGGTGATTCTGTATTTGGCTAATTGGCAAGGCTAGCCTGATGAAGGCTCAGAGTCATGCCCCTGGGTGGGGCTTTTTGTTTGTCCTCTAGCTGACTTGTCAGGGTCCCAGGCTAGCAGTGCTTTACCTGGAATTTTCTTTTCTCTCTCCTTTACTCCCCACCTCCCTTCAACGTCATGAAACAAGGCTCCCCAGAGAAGGCCGAGGAAGGAAAACTGATTTACTATGGGGAGGGGGTGGGCAGTTTTCAGTTGGATTCTCATATGGGTGCCTGAAAGGAGGGTGCTGCTTTGGCTGGTTATAGCTGATTACAAATCCCCGCGTGGACAGTATTTCATTTAGGACCCTGACAAAGAAAACAATACAAAAATCTCAAAATGAATCCATTCTCATCATTGTGGCAGCTTTTGTGAGGCTGAATTACAGCACTAAGGAAGGCCTGGCTCTGCTTCACTGGCTGGTTGGGGAAATGCGACTCAGCTAATGAGCCTGTATGGCAGAACCAGTGTGCTGGATGGGACACTGGAAGAACAAAGCTGGAACAGACCCAGTCTCTGACTTCAGTGAGCTTCTGTCTAGTGGTGAAGAGAGACGAATATAATGTGATAAATGATAAGATGGACATCTGCCAGCCTTCCTGTAGGCCCTGCCCTGAGAGGAAACCAGGTAGGAATGATATTCAGAGCAGGCAGGTGATACGGCCTGGGGGAAGGCTCAGAGTGTTCTAGTAACACAGTCCAGTAGACATGTCATTTGGCTGCGTTTGGCTGCAAGTAACAGCCCAACTGAAAGTGTTTTAAATCATAGGAAACTCATGTTCTCATTTGGCAAGAACTCTGGGAGTAGGTGGTCTCAGGGTTGGTTGTGGGCTCAGAGATGTCATCAAGGACACAGGCTCTTCCGTCCACACACACTGTGTCCTTCACATAGACTGCTGATGTAGCCCAGGCATCGTGTCCTTCAGTGACAATGTCTGATGATCAGAAGGAAAAGTTGGGGCTCTGGGGCCTCTCCTTTCATTCGGCAAGACAGTCTTCCCACAGTGGCTAGCACATTTCTCTTTGTATGTCACTGGTGAGAACATGGCCATAGGATTTGCAAGGGATTCTGGGGAAGTGAGTATCTGGCATTTTCATCCTCTATCATGGGTACTGGGCTCTTAAAGCAAGGAAGAAAGGAGCAGGGGACGGAATGGGTGTTGGGTGGGTGTCAGCTGTGTCTACCCCAAGCAGGCACCTTTGAACCATGTCAGGACTGCAAGCTGTGAGTCTGGACAGGCGGGTTGGGATCAGGTCAACGTGGGCCTCATCTACCACGTTATGGAGCCTGGCTTTATCTTTTTTTTTGAGTGGGAAACCATGGGAAAGTTTTAAATAGGAACAGGACATGGTCACCATGGTTACAGTGTGGTAGGTGGCTTGAAGGGCGCATGGTTGGAGGCCACGTATGTAGTTAGGAAGCTATTTTAGTAATGTAGGTGGGAGAGGATGAAGGCCTATATGGAGGTAGTAGTAATGGAATGCAAAAGAGGGCTGCTAGAATGACTCCTCTAGGAGGGTTGAAGCCAGTCCCTGAGTCAAGATTTAATGATTGGGTTGAATGTGGGAAACAGGGGCGGGAGAAAGTCTGAGATGAGCACCATGTTTGTGGTTTGAGTAAATGAAATGGAGAACAGGAAGGTGATCAAGTTTGGAGAGAGGAGGAAACTGTTTTCCACGAATTGTCTTAACGTGCAGGTTTGTACCTGTGCTGCGTCTATATAATGTCAGCAGGCTGTTGGACTTAAAAGGTTAAGATGTAAACTAGAAATTGCTCTCTCTCGACACATGGTTCATAGTTAAAACCACAGGAGGAGACAGGGTCACTTAACAGAGTGACGGAGGAACTAGGCAGAGGGACATGTGTGATACTCTCAGGAGCACCTGCTGTGATGGCCGGAAGAGGAGGAGCCCAGGGCCTGTCCAAGAATGAGGAGAGAAAGCCGGGGTGGTGAGGCCAGTGCCGTGAGGGCTGAGGACTGGAGGAGTGAGTCCCAGGAACAGGCGCTGCATGGGGAGCAGTAAGAGAAGGACTGGGAATTCTGTTGACATGAAACCAAAGGATAAGAGTCCTTTTGGAAGAAAAAATTCTGACTACTGACTTCTTCTGGAAGAATGCATCAGCTTGACATTCTTGCCGACACTGTGATTGCTTCTGTGAGCTGGACAGTCAGAAAGCTGGAGTCTAGTTGCAGCTCTGTTACTAATTAGCTGTATGATCTTGAGCCAGTCACTTTACCACCTCTGCTTATTTCCATATCTTCCAAGGCAAGGACCTCTGTGTGCTTCAGAGGGCTGAGCTCAGAGGGCTACTGGGGGAAGTGTTTGCAGCGAGGCTTTGGGAAGTTTATGGGCCAGGAGGGCAGACGCACAGACTCAAGGGCAGAAGTCCTCTCAGCCAGAGCTGTGGGGCCTGGCAGCAAGGCCCTGGAGCCTTGCTCTAGCCACAGGGGTTGAAGCTTGGTAAGAACCTCCAGGTCACTCGGGGTCACACATCTCCTGAGTGGCAGAGTGAAATATCAAATAATCTGGGAAAACAGCTTTTGTACTTCTGAATCTAGTAATGCTGTTCTTTTAAAAAAATGAGCAGTATTAAAATTGAAGCTGAGATCATTGAGTTCCATATGTGTTATCATTTACCATGCTAAACAGTCCACGTCTTTCTCCTCCCCCTCCCCCTCTCCCTCTCTCTCAGAGCATATCTTGCTTGTAATAAAGAGGTCTGTACTTAAGCCCCTCCTGGCATCTGCCCTCTTGCTAATGCCACGCACAGAGCTGATGGGAGGGGAGAAGGTGGCTTGGGTCATGGGAGCAAAAGGGAAAATGAGTCTTCATTATACAGTTGTTTTCAAGGTGAAAATCAGGACAGTCAGTTTAACAAGGGGGAAGGGAGGTTGCTCTATCCAGAAGAAACGTTTTGATAAAGATCAGTGAACACAGATGATCTGTAAAATACGCAGTTTAGACAACCTCTTCGTAAACGTTTGGAAGAGGAGCAGGAGGAAAATGAGCCCCAATTTAAACCATGTTTCCTGTGAGTTCCGTGTGCAACGCCGGGGGAAGAGCCACCCTCCCTGCTCGTTTGTTCCTCGCCTCTGGTGGACGCCATGCTGGTCAGGCTCTTCCTTTTGATGTGTGAGTCCCTGAGACTGGTACTTGCCTGTGATGCTGGTTGTTGGGGTGCTGCTTCTGGAATCACACCATGAGCCTCACCCTGCTTACTGCCTTAATCTCACAGGAGACACTGTACACACTTGTTTCTAAGAATGGAGTAGCAAGCTAGAATTTGCCCCATGTGCCAACTGCACTGCTTGGTCCCATTTCCTTCCTCTGACATGGAAGCGGGAATCCCGAGGAACGTGTGGGGTCCACTCAGAGGTGCGAATGTGTACTTGGCTCCTTCTACCTTGCCAGGGCCACGGGAGGTCATGTGGGCGACCCTGCTGGTGACCGAGTGCTGAGAGCCGATTTCCCAGGGCTGGTTAACTTTCTTGCATCACAGTTCACGATACCGTGCAGTCATGGGGGATATGGGGGCATAGAGAGACATGCCAATTAGTTAAACCCAGGAGCTTAGCACATCAGCCTCCAGGGGCCAAGCCCAGAGGGCATTCAGGGTGGTGGTGGTGGGGCTGCTGTAGGTCAGCAGAGCCAGCGGTTGGGGGATGAACTGACTGCAGCGTGGAGTGGGGAGGGCGAGATAGAATCCACAGGTGCTGGGCACCTGCTAGTGTTTGCATCTGGCCCCCAAAAGAGGGACCACTACTCCTTCATTGTGTCTTTTCATATCTCAGGCAAATTCCTACATGGCCAATTCTAGCCCCGAATCATATAGAAATGGGATTCTAGGAAGCCCCCAGCTTAAGGAGCCCAGCTGGGCACAGTGATTACAGGCCTCATCGTCTTAGTGAATTTAATGCTCAAAGCATCCCTCTGTGTTAAGATGGTGAGATCCAATTTGCGGAGAAGGAACTTGAGTCTCAGGGAGAGTAAATCACCTGAGGACAGCCTCTGCTCTCTCCTCCTGGGTTGTGATACAGAAAGTGAGGGAAGAAATGAACCCTAAAGCCTGAAGGGGGCACCAGGTGTGTGACACTGGAGCTGTTTGACTATAGGGGTGCTGGGAGATCCTATCTGTAGATACATAGTTGGTGCTGCAGTTACATATGTGTATCATGAGTGAGAAGACAGCTCAAGTGCCTATGTGAACATCTCTTAATTTGCTCTTCTGGGATCACTGCCCTATCTTTAGGCCTGGCTGTGTGTGAGTCATTCCTGCTCTTGACCCTTTTCTGTTCAGCCAGTTTCCTCCTCCAGCCCAAGGTTTATGGCCAGGATTGAGAAACGGGCCCAGTCCTCATCTTATAGTGGGAAGTCAGCTTGGCCTTCCCCAAACCTTGAGTATGTGAGGAATGTCCAGCCTCAGGGCAGGTTTTTCTCTACTCTGATCTACCCCATCATACATGTTTGAAAGACTAAACCAGTCCAGCAGCACAGGAAGAAAAGGCCTGAGATGGGAATGAGACCACCACCAGGAGAAAACCAGTTACCAGCAAGGAGTCTGGATATTCCGAGGCCTTTTGGGGGAGGAGGGCTGGTATTTAACAACAAATAACTATGGCATAGCAGTAAACACAGATTATTCTCCCTAATTAATGCCGGCCTGGCCACAGTGGTAAGCCAGGTTGGGCCCATTTATTGGCACCAGTCGTGGACGGCCCGAGTTTCAGAGGCTTGTAACCCCCTGAGCCTACAGTGCACCATCTGCAGCCCTGGGCCAAGGGTTGGACCCTGCATCTCTGGGTGATGGGGGACATGTCCCAACAGGGCCACTTATGTCACTCCTGATTGTTCTAGGCTACAAATGGCAGCCCATGGCTTTAAGAGAGAAGCCTTCATTTTTGGAAAAAAGCCAGCAGTGGCATTCAGCTGGCCAGGGAGCACCATGGTTGTGCTTGTGTAGAAATCCAGATGAGAAATATGCCTTTTCCTTCCCAGTTCCTTTGAAGTTACAGCTCTAGACATTCCTTAAATGGCTCTAAGTCCCAGGAGACTGCGAGGGAGCCTCAGGAGACCTCCTTGGTTAGGGCACATGCTTCCTGTTATCAGTAAACACCTTCAGCTCCTCATTGGGCGCCCCCTGCCCCAGTCTCCCATGAAGGG
Source organism: Hipposideros armiger (assembly GCF_001890085.2). Classification (NCBI taxonomy): domain Eukaryota; kingdom Metazoa; phylum Chordata; class Mammalia; order Chiroptera; family Hipposideridae; genus Hipposideros; species Hipposideros armiger. Next base: position 971,378 of record NW_017731756.1, on the reverse strand, counting down.
AGCCATGTATTATGAGGAATTAGGGCATGATGCCTCAGTTATCTCATGGGAACCCTGAGAGGCGCACCCTTTAGCAAACAGGCTACAAATGCCCCTGGACTTGGGCTGCCTTTTGGGGGAGCCAGGACTCCAAACTATCTCCTCAAGTTCATCCCAGGCTGCTTTGGTACCTCTCACTGTGCCAACCCACCCGAAGTTTCTAAAAAGTTCTATCTGTGAGCTAAAGGCCTTCGAAGAGAGCTGAAGAACAACGGGCTGAGCACAAAGAATCAATTTTACATATCTTTGTTTTTTTAAAGATTTTTATTGGGGAATTGGGGGGATGGGAACAACGCTGGGGAATTGGGGAAGGGAAACAGACAAGTTGCTGTCATTTTGTTCTTCAGTCTAGTTGTGGAGGATGTTGCTTCACTGGCCCAAGTTGACACCATCATTGTGCTCTTCCCGGGCGAGGCAGATCAGTCACCGGCTTCTGGACGGCCACTCACTGCGGCTGCTGGCCGCTCAGGCTGACTGCTGGCTACACACGGTAGCCCATGGCAATCCACTGCCACAGGGGCTGCAGCCTACGCGTCGCCGGCGACTCATGGCAGCCCAGCTCCAGGTTGAGCTGTTGTTCAGCATCTTAGCTGTAGAGGGCAGTGTCACTGGCCCTCATACGTGGGATCTGAACCGGGGTCCTCCGGCATCCCAAGCCAGCTCTCAACCATCACGCCACTCGGCCGGCCCCAATTTTACATATCTTAAAATGGGACCATGGGAGTAGAAGGCAGGCTTCTCAGACCCCCACTCCTGTCCTCCCCCATCCCCCCAGACCCACCCCTCATCTCTACACACTTTTCTTCTCCTTCCCTGCTTGTCCTAGTGAGGGAGAGATGTCACTGTACTGTGTGTGTCCTCCTTTGCACAGGCTTGGCTCCTGGCCCTCCAGGCCGTGTCTGCAGATTCTTAGCTAGCCAGTGTGCCTTCACCCCCACCCAGCATTTGTCACTGCAGTGAAGCCCAGTTACTGAGGGCACACGGGAGCCACATGCAGACGAGCATCCTACCTGTCCCATGGGTGATTAGTGCGGGCAGAGTCGGGCGAGGGCTGCGTTGTGCTGGGACAGGAGCCCTGGGACGTTTGCCCCATTTTCCCTTTGGCTGGCTCTGAGTTTCTCACAGGTGTGACTCACGCAGGCTGAGCTCTTGCACACATGGTTGTTTGAGGGCTTCCTTCTCTGGCTCATTGGTTTATGGCTTACCTATTTTCTAATTTTGAAGCTTCTTACAGGAGGGGAAAATATAGTACAAAAAGAAATGCAGGAAGTTCAATTCACACTGAAAGTGGGAGCCTCAGGGTAACCTTCAGCAGGTACGTTGACTGGATCTGCCTGGGCTCAGCACACACGGTTAATACAGCGGAGGCCCGATTACTCCTGAAGGATCTGCCTGTTGTTCCCGTGGTCGCAGTGAGGGGCGGACGTTACTCTGGGCTGGGGCTTGCTCCAGTCGTGGCGTGGCATGAGGGGATCTGCCTGGTGCCTGGAGGCCTCCCAGGGCTGCTCAGCTAAGAACATAGGCCCTTTTCCTTGAGGGTTTCTGCTTTCGCTCCTGTCGCCTGCCTTCTCTTGGGCCTGTGGACTTTCCAGAGAATGAGGTATGAATTGAGGGTGGGAAGTGGTGACCATGACCATTGGGCTAGCGGTTTTTTAGAAACTGGGTTGAGACAGAAAATTGTTTTCATCTCTTTTTCTGCCCTAAAAAAAAAATTTTAAAGAACCCCCACAACCCTCTCTGGCCTTACCAGCTTTCTGAGACATGTGACAAAACCTAGTTTTAATCAGGGATCGTTCATATGACATGGCACAAAAAAAGGACATTTCCGTATTTTAGACTTCTTGGCTCTCTTGCTCTCATTTTTGTGGCTTAAAGGAAGGTATGGATTTCTTCTCCTTCATCAGAAGTTGTGTTTCTTTTGATTTGAAATATGAGCTTCTGAGTTGCTGGATGAAATGTTTTAGAAACAGCCTTTGAGTGAAAATGTTATGCTTAACAAAACTGGGCTTCAATTTCCACTTCCTTTCTGCTATATGAACCTACATGGTACTGCTTATTAGGCAGAAACATAAGAGCAGATGAAAGGGTATGTGTTACTGACGCCTCCTGACCACAAAATCAAACAATAGACCTTTTCATCTCCTGGTCAAAACGCAGCTTCCTCACCTCCCTTCTTAGAAAGCAGCACAGAACGGCAGTGGGGCGCAGGCGTGGGTACTGCAGGCTGGTGGCAGTGAGTGGGTGTTGTTTTCTTACCCTGTTGTGGTAGCCTTCTCTAAGGGAAAACAAAAAGAGCTACTTACTTGGACTCTGACGACATTTGCTGTTTATTGAGTGCTCCTCTGCCTGGCTAAAAATAAATGAGATGATTTATTAAAGAAAACCCCACGATTAATGCACTTAGAAAAATACAGGTCAAGAGGAGAGTAGATCACAGGGGCAAGCAAGGCCAGGAGAGCCCCAGAGAAGAGTTTGGTTAAGAATCAACACATTTTCTAAATTTCAAGTTTAGAGCTTCTCAGTGACCAAAGAGAAAGGGAGGGATGACAGTCCCAAGGAACTGCGTGTCCACCAAGCTGAGGCGTACTGTCTCCGGCAGCTGGAAGATGTGCAGGAACATTCAGGGCAGGACTGTTTCTCTTTTGATCCTACAAAAGCCCATGGAGTTGGCCACACAGAGGTGCGATCGATCCCCCAGTTACGTGGAGAAGATGGACCCAGAAGCGAGGGAGTAGTGCTGATGGCTGGTGGTTCTCAAGGCCAGCTCTGTGCTAAACCCCTCATGGGCATAGCTTCTCCTTCTCAGCAATCCTGAGACGTAAGGGATGTTTTGTCCCTGTTATATGCTTGAGAAAATTGTGTTCAGTGAAAGTAAGCAACCTGCCTATGAAGTCACAGTTGAAACACAGAGCAGAGATTCAATCACAGAAACAGCGTCCTTTACCTGAGGCCATCAAGCTTGTTTTCACACCTTTAAGCCAAAATGAAAACCTGTGTGTGCATGCCCACATGTATGCGTGTGTGTGTGTGTGCGCGCGTGCGCGTGTGTGTGTGCACGCGTGTGCGTGTGCGTGTGTGTGCATGTGTGTGTGTGTGTGTGTGTGTGTGTGTTTCAAGCGGGGCTTCTCAAACTTGGAAGTGCAACAGGATCACCTGGGATTTGTTAAAAATACAGATTGTTGTCCCCACCCCCGCTGCACCCCTGAGTTTCTGAGGCAGCAGGTCTGGGGTCGGGTCTTGCTAAAACTTGCATTTCTAACAAGTTCCCAGTTGCTGGCCCAGGGATCGTACTCTGAGAGCCACTGGTGTGAAGTGCGTTTCCTTTGTGCCCATCAGCCCTCTTCCCTTTGTGTTGGCGTTGTCTTGTGTATTCTCCTAGATGGGGATCACTGATCTAGACCAATCCCCCCTTTACAGATGGTGGGACTGAGCACCAAGGCAGCAAGGACTCTCCCCAGAGTCACAGGGTGAACCCACACAGAGCAGGCACAGGAGCCGTGGACCTCTGACTCCAGGCCAGGGTTTCTCTCCCTGAACCACAGTGATCAGGACGCCTTTCTGCTCAGCTGAAGAGCTCTCAGCCTCGCCTGGGTGCAGCAGGAGAAGGGCCATAGTACATCCGAGGAGATAAACGGGCATTGGGTAGGGTCCAACTCTCCGTAGACATTCATTTAGGTCTCGTGTCCCATAGCTGTCCACTAGTGACCTGTATGAGTTGTAGAGTGCGTCCGAGTTCTCAGAGCTCTGTCATATGCATTGCCTTATTTGGCCTCAGAACCCTCCTGTGGTGGACTATGTGGGCCTGATGTTAGCCCCACTGTGCACCGAGAAGGCAGAGAGCCCGAAGCTGAATGGCTGGGAGCCAGGCTCCTGCTTCAGCGCTGTTTCTACCCCAGCTCCCCTCTCTGCACATCCTGGGGCTTCCATCCTGCCCTCAGCCTCTGACTCAGCGCTGCCCTCCTGAACTTGGTCCGCTCTTTCCCCTTCTCATTGCCACTTGCCTGCCCTCCAAGTCTCTCGACTGCCACTGCTGTCTGTCCCTGATCATGTTTCTTTAGAGTATGACACAGATGAGGGGGATGAGAGGGAGAGCAAGGGCTCTGGGGGCACAGAGTGACAGGGGGTGGCATGGCCAGAATGTCCATCGTTCTGCATGGGGAAGGGGCCACTTCAGCCTCTTCTGAGCCCCCATGTGTGTCCATCTTGTTTATTCTGCCAGAACCAGCTAAGAGCTCTGCCGTCTCTGCTGGTGTCTAAGCTCATAGATAGCTCTGTCTCTGTCTTTCCTGGGATGATGACTTTTATGGGAACTTACCTTGTTTCCTTGGTTAGAGTGCTGTTTGGGGCTCAAGTCTTTACTTAACTGACCTTGATTTGGATGATTTTTCAACTTGCCTTCAACGACGTCCCATTGAGTTGGCCTATGGAATCCCACCCAGCCTCGTGTGTCCCTCACCTCACCTGCAGCAGGGCTTGGGGGGCACCATCATCTGGAGAATCAGAGGATCTTGGGCTTTGGGTGGGGGGCTTCCTCAGGGATATACAGCCGCATCGTTATCAGACTTTTGTTTTTGATCAATATTTATTTTGGGGTCAGTATCACTTCCAAAATATTTTGTGTAACTATGTATTTTCACTTATTTATTTTGCCAAGTAAAACATTTTTAAAATTGTCACCATCGGGGAGCACTTGAGATCTTCCTTCCTGGCATTTGTCTTCAGTTTGGCTCAAATAAACTCATAATAATTTTTTAAAAAATTCACCATCATTTAATAATGGACATTTTGGTATCACAAAAGTAGAAAGAACAGCCATTTCCATTCAACATAGTAATGTAAAGTCTAGAGAAATTAGGCAAGAAAAAGAACTCAGAGGCATCCGAATTGAAAAGGAAAAAAGTAAAATTATTTCTACTTGCAGATGACACGATCTTATGAGAGGAAGCTCTAAAGAATCTTTAAAGAAGTTTTTAGATCTAATGAGTTCAGCAATGTTGCAGGATAAATAGACGAAATGAAACAGAGAATGTAGTCAAGGGGCCCCGTGACTGGAGTTAGGGAAGTGCACTTGGATGAGCGTTCCCAGCCTCGGAACAGGAGCAGTTTCTTACAATCACCATGAGATTTGTACAGAAATTGGAGAGAGCGTGTGGAAACAGCACACTGGCCCTGCTGCAGTGTCCCTGCGTGGGAGCCGTGGTCTCTGCTGGAGTGATGCTGAGCTGTGTGAGCTGCGTGGAGTCATGTGCAGCAGGACGGAGGACTGGTCTCCAGCAGCTCAGCATGCAGCTTGGCCCCCAGCACAGCGAGTTTTCCAAGCCCTAATTTTCACAGCCACAGCGTTAGCAGGTGTGGTGAGTGAGGCCAGGAAGTCAGGGCATTCCCCTTCACTGCCAACATCTGCAGCAGGTGTGTCCTTGGAGAGAGCAGTGCTCCCTTAACAACTGAGGATGGGTGGGGTGATGCTGGGGACAGCCTTGCAAGTCCCTTCCTGCTCTTGGCCTCAGCCTCCACTCCCATAAAACCCCAGGATTAATTAGGTGGGCTCATCTCATCTCATGCTAACATCCTAATGTTTCTGTGGAATTAGGTGACTTTTCCACCTGCTAAAACAAACAAACAAAACCCCCAAAACACATAACAGAGCACATTTCCTTATTCTCAGACACTAACTCCGTTTTCCTGTGACCACATGGCATTTCCCAGAGGCGTCCTGGCTTTTGTGTGTGTCACTAGCTGAGATTCAGCCAGCGTCCCCCATGATGCTCCCTGTTGGGGTCTGAACGGGGCTTTGCCTTCAATGTAAATGGTGGTCCTGCTGTACTGGCGTTGGGTCCTGTGAACATTGCCCACCCCTCTGGCCATCAGATATCCTGATTCTGTTTCTTGGCAGAGGCTGGCACCCATCCCCTCCATCCCTGTTGCTTCTCTGTCCACAATAGTTTGGAAGAAAGTGGCTGGAGAGAGGCTGGAGGATGTGGCTGTCACCTGCTTAGCTAAAACCAGATGTGGCTGTTGCTGGTAAGGATTGTGAATGCTTTGTCCCCCTCTCCTGCCATCCCACACGCAGTCACACAAGCCCTTAGAACCAGAGGCTGGTTATTGCCATCACTTCAGAGCCCTTGAATGCCGAGTCCAGCCTCCAGCACTTGGTGAGCAGCCCTGTGGGTTTTGTTCCCAGGCCCATGAGGTCTGAGGAGCCTTTCAGGAGCCCATAAGGGCTGGCTTTGACTGAGTTGGGAAGTGCTTTGATTCCCAAATTAAGGCAGCCCCCTTTGGGAGGGGGTGACCTGCCCAAGTCAGTCTCTAGGTCGGCAGCTGGACATAAGCTCTCATGAGTCTTTCCTCTCAGCCTCCTGGAGTGGAAATCTAAAGGAAGGGATGAGGTAAACATGCAAACAGCTACACGGAAGAGTCTTTGAGGGGCAAGGTGCTCACGGAGACAATGTCAGTCACGCAGGGCCCAGGTGGCCCCATGGCAGCCTGTTAGTGGTATGCTTACCGTGCTGCCCATCCAGTGTGACAGTGTCCTTTGTGATTGTTTGCATTGCATGGTTGTCCTGGTACTTAAAGTGCTCAATACATGTTTGTGCAAGAAGCGAGATTAAAATGTGTCAGCTCGGCCCATCAATGGATCGAATGTTAAAGCTGAAATAGGCATAGGTCCCTCATTTCACACAAAGAGAAACTGAGGCCTGGTCTCTCATTTCTGCCTTCTGGTTGGCAGATCCAGTTAAAGCATATGGAGCGTGTGTGGTTAGTGAGAGTAAACTTTGCTATATTTGGCTAATCGGATATGTCAAAATTAGATTATGACTTAGTAAACCAACTTGTTTGGTAATGCTGGTACTAATATTTATACTATATATATCATATATTAGGTTAATAAGATTTGTAGATATGCATGCAGACTTTCAATTGCATGCTGAGTTTCATATCTTTAACCTGAATTTTCTAATGATGTAAAGGAACTGAAAGCACCTCGTGGAAGCTTGTGCGTATCAGATGACAGAAATGTTCTGTGTCTGCTCTGTCCAGCACGGTAACCAGTAACCACACCGAGCCCGTGAAATGTGGCTACTGGCACTGAGGAACTGGATTTTAATTATATTTACTTTGAATCAATTAAAATGGAAGTGGAAAGGCCACATGTGGGTCGTGCCTACTCTAATGGACAGGTAGGGAATTGTAACATCATCTTGTCTTACTATTCTTTTTTTTGTTGTTGTTTAATTTATAAAGGAATTGTGTGGATTTGAAAGAAAGTTTAGGTCTAGAAGAAGGTAGTGACTGAGCGGGGACGTTTTGACACCTGGTCTGGAGGGTTTTTCCTTTGTACCACCTATTGTCGCAACTGACTAAGCTGGATGACATCAGAATAGTCACGTAACTTCTCTGGCCTCAGTTTCCTCAAGTGTAAAGTGAGGTTCTGAGGCTCCCTCTGTTCTGGGATTTTATATCATCCCATTATTGGCTACTGGGGATTCAAAGAGCTATATTTTAATAATGAGAAAAAAAAAAGTATTGGCCTAGTGGGGGCCAGCCCGAGTATTCCTGAAGTTATTGCACTGCCAGCTGGATGGGGAGACTAGAAATGAGGACAGTTTTAAACTGCAGGTTTCTGGACTCTACCCAGACCCAGCTCAGAGGAAGGAATCTGCATTTTTCACAAGTTTCCCAGCAATCCTCACACAAACCACTGCCTTTTAACTTGCACACCCCAGTGACCTCCCATGGGGGACCTTGAGAGCTGCACAGCCTGGTCAGTACAGAAGCCTACAGTATGGCGTTTTTCCTGAAAGTCGGGGCCAAAGGATGGTTTCTCCTGTGGGGTACTTCAACTCCCTCCCCAGGACTAGCCAGTGCGATATCCTAAGTACCTTCCTGCTTGAATTCAGAACATCAGAGGTTACTTCTTTCTTTCCTATAAATATTGCAAACGGGGGTAAGAGCAGTTCTGTGCATTCAACCTTGACCGTACTTGAATATTTATAGGTGAGGTTCAAGTGTGCTTTAAAGAGACCGTATTCTAATCTCCTGTTGTTGCAGCTGGCCACAGTGAATCACCAAACTATGATTTTAATATCAGAATATTACTTAGTCATGAGAAGCAGATCTAAACCTGAATAATGTTTCTGGCTAACTGTAGTCTTGTCATTTTTCACTCAGGCCAAACCGTTTTCTTCTTGACTGAAAGAGATATAGGAGGCAGTCGTTCCCAAATGGAAGCTGTTATCTGTCTCCCCGTTTCAGAAACCCAGTTTCGTGTTCTGCTTGTCAGTACCTGCAGAAAGAGTTTAAATTTGATCAGCTCCTTTGAAAATTTTAATTATAATAGTTCATGTAAGAGCAGGCAGGTAAACATCACTGAGCTTGTTTGTTTTAAACATGACCCTGCCAGCTGTTTCAAAAGCTAAGGTCACATTTAATTACAAATTGGCAGCTCCGTGCCATGGTACCTGGGGCCCCACAGAGCCAGCTGTTTAGATGGGCGCAGCCATTTGCAGTTGCTGTGGGTCAGGGTATCCTGTGATTTCTTAAGACTGATATCAAAACTCAGCTGTAGCAGTAGCTTCTTTGAAGCCCTTTGAAGGTTTAGTTCTTCCTGTTCTTTAGTATGGCTTTGTGGCTCAGTCTCTTTTAGCTTTTCTTTGTTTCTTCTTGAATCTGTGCTCTTTGCTCAGTTGTCTTCCTTGCCCACCTTGCTTCTCCTCACTCAGAGACTCAGTGCCATCCTAGGCGATTGTAGGATTTGCCACGTGGAAAGCATTCTGCTGGTTCTTTGGGGACACCCAGATGTCTACGACATGCTTTATGCATAAGGAATGTTGGCCTAGTAAGAAAAGTAGTTGGTTATAGAAATGAACTAGGATGAAATGAAATGTCTCTCATAGTTGCAAGAGACAGAAAATCTAACTTGAGCCCAAATGAAAAAGAAAGAACATGATGTAGTGGATTACATGACTGAATGAATGTCCTGGGGTTGACAACATCTGTTGGGGCTGGATTTATGGCCCAGATGATGCCATCAGCACTTGGTTTCTTTCCAACACTGAGCCTCATCCGAAGTGGCTCTAGGGTCGTTGTCATGGGACCAGGATGGTGTAGGGTCCTTGTTCTTTTTCTGGAAGGCTTTTTGGAGTCTCTTCTGGCAGCATCTACAGAACCCGTGAGATTCACCATGTTAGCTGTGGGAACTGGTGATATGGCGGCTGTTGGTCCTGTGCTGCCTCTGGCAAATCAAGGGGATTCCCTCCAGGCCTCGGGGGTGACAGTGGGACAGGAGCTGGTGCGTAAGAGAAAACTGGTGGTTTTTGCCAGGAGAAGGTGAGTGAATTTAGGCAAGTAAACCCTACATGTTCACTCCAGGAAATTACTATAGTTAAGGACTTTAGAAGAGTCATAAGTCAAGTAAAAAATGTAATGGAAGTGCTGAGGATGGAGACATTGGGAGAAATCAGGGACTACTTAATGCGGGGGGATCCTGGGTCTGACTGGGTCCCTGACCTTCATCTATACCTGTTTCTCTGTGAAACCACTGACTGTTCGAGGAGCACCTCTACGTGGAAAATTACCCTCAAGTTAGCCTGGCCGTGTCTGCCAGCTCCGTGGCTTGCTCTGTGGCTCGTTATGGCAGCTCCTCCTTTTGTCCCATGCTGCCCTCCCTGCCTGTCACATCATCCACTCATCTGCAGATATCAGAACTCTACAGTCCTTTAAGGTCCACTCAAATTGCCTTTCGTCTGGGAAGATCAACCTGCCTGGGCCAGCTGAACTCAACGCTCCCTTCCCTGAATTCCAGCTCACTCTCGGTGATCACCCTTGGCCCTCCCAGTGTCTCTTCCTTTGAACTGGGTGTGTGTGCAGCCCAGTTACCTGGAAGCTTTCATGGATGGTGACTGTCACTCCTCCAGTTATTTCCCAGCCCTGAGCACGGTGGGCACTGATCGAGCATGGGTGCTGCCCTGGCTCAGGTGGCAAAGTGAGTGGAGAGCAGCTCAGTGTTGTCCTTCTTTGCAGGAAAGCGATGCCCTGACACTGGTGTGTGTATCTGGTTTGATACTTTGGCTCTTTTCCTGATATATACAGATGTCTCTAATGGTTAAATTCTCATGCTGCGGATTATGTACTTGCAGTGTTTAGCAAACATTGTGCCACTTGCTTATATCTGTCAGAAATTCAATCAGCGGCCTTCACAGTCTGTGGAATATGCTTGGTGGCAAGTGTTCACTGTGCATGTCTATCCCTCAAGGGTTTTTATTGTCTCATTAATGAGCAGGTACAATGAATGGTGTTGTAGACAGTGTCTCTGTTAGTGTGAAGATGTCTGGGATGTATTCTATCTCCATGTACTACCTCATTCCATTCCCCCTTTTAATGACCTTTTTATTTTAGAATATTTGTGACTATAGTAGAGACTTTTCATATATATCCTACATCCCATTCCCCCTATTGGTAATACCTCACGTTAGCATGGTACATTTGATAATGTTATTATTAAGTAACATCTAGATTCTGTTTGGATTTCTTGAGCTTTTTTCTAATGCCTCTTTTTCTGCCCCAGGATCCCATTCCATTTAGTCGTCATGTCTCCTTAGGCTCCCTGTGGCTGTCACAGTTTTTCAGAATCTCCTTGGTTTTGATGACATTGATAGTTTTGAGGAGTGTTGGTCAGGTGTTTTATAGACTGTCCCAGAGTTGGCCATGTCTGAAATTTTTTTCAAGATTAGACAGAGGTTATGGGTTTTTGGGAGGAAGATCACAGAGATAAAGTGCCTATCTCATGACATCCTATCAAAAGTATTTGCTGTCTTTCTTTGGTTTGTTTGTTTATTTATTTGTTTTTACTGTGGCAAAACATACATATATGCAACATTTACCATTTTAACTATTTTTAAGTGTCCAGTTCAGTGACATTGAGTGCATGCACACTATTATGCAACCATCCATCTCCAGAATTTTTTCATCATCCCCAACTAAAACTCTGCACCCATTAAACACCAGCTCCCCCATACCCACTCCTCCAGCCCCTGGAAACCACCATTCTACTTTCTTTCCCTATGCATTTGACTGTTCTAGTGTTTTAATATAGGTTTTATTATTATTCAGGTATGGTGAGGTCAACAGAGATAACTGCCATTGAAAAAATAGTATGTTACAGTTCTCAAAAGGAGGGGGCACATCACGCCACAGGGAAGCACCGAGGTCAGCCAGGAGGCAGAATGAGTAGGGGGAGAGGGAGCAAGAGCCTTTATTGGGGTTTCCACAGAAGGAAGGGGTAAGGCAGGTAAGCAGGCTTAGGATTGGGTGTTTTGAATGATTTCAGCGGGCTCTGGGACTAGGGGCTGTCTCTAGTTGTCTGGTCCCGGCCTAGGGGGTGATTAGGGCAGGTGGCTAGTGGTCCAGAGTATGAGCCCCCCACAAAGGTGGTGGTTAGAGGTGTGGGCCCTGGATTGGCTGGTTTGCATTTGGAGGGCACACTCGTGGGCAAGTTGTTTACTACCTATGGAACTTGGCTAACTCTGACAGGAGCAGTCCCTCCAGGGTCAGCAAGGCCCCAGATGCCAGAGCATCTGAATACAGAAAATAAGACATGGGTAATATGTGTAGGTACCTCATATAACTAGAATAATACGACATCTGGCCTTTGGCGTCTGGCTTATTTCACTTAATATAGTGTCTTCAAGGTTCATCTATGTTGTAGCCTGTGTCAGAATTTCCTTCCTTCCTTCCTTCCTTCCTTCCTTCCTTCCTTCCTTCCTTCCTTCCTTCCTTCCTTCCTTCCTTCCCTCCTTCCCTCCTTCCCTCCNCCTCCTTCCCTCCTTCCCTCCCTCCCTCCCTCCCTCCCTCCCTCCTTTAGTTTCAGGTGTACAGAACAACATAGTGATTAGAATTTATATACCTCACAAAGTGATTACCCTATTAAGTCTATTACCCATCTGACACTGTACATAGTTATTACGTTATTATTGACTGTATTCCCTATGCTGTACTTTATATCCCATGACTATTTTTTTTAAATTATAGTTGACATTAAATATTTTTTATATGAGTTCCAGCTATACAGCATAGTGGTTAGACTGTCCTTGCTTTTAAAAGCTGAATAATATTTCATTACATGTATGTGGCACACATTTTGTTTATTCATTAAATGTATTTATTTTTAAAGAAGACCAAAAAATTCCATTCTCATTTCATAATCTCCTGGGAATTCACTGGCTAATTGACTTCCCTGTGGGGGCTTCTCTCATCTTGGCTATGGGGTGGCGCACGCAGGAGGGCAGGGAAAGTCAAACTGATTTATGATGGGAGTTGGGCTGATGGTGCAAAACGAAAGTGCGCTTGGTTATGTGTAATTAATCCTTATGGTTCCTGAATGTCAGCGTTCAGATGGAGCAGGAGAGTTGGTTTCTGCGATGCAATTACTGTTTGCGTCCCGTGACCATAAAAAGGCCTTAGGTGGCTTGCCTCACCTGTGTGCACGTGACCTGCTTGTCTCCCTTCCAGGAGCGGCCTCATCAGAGTGTCTTTATAGATGTTTTGGATGGACTGTCAGGCTAGAGCAGTTATTCATCCAGGGGCTGTTTCCTGCTCTAATTACTGCTCTTTCTTCCACTGCTGAGAGGAATTGGTGGGCGGATGTGGGAGAGGCAGGCTAATGCGATGACATTTTGACAAGTGTGTTACAATAAAAAATAAATCCCGAAGCAGAAGGTTAATGCAGTTATCAGCCACGTTGGCACTGGCGTCCTTGGATTTGTGTCTTGTTGGGGCTGGATGCTTTTCTCTTCTTGTGCGGACCAGATCTCACTCACATTCTAACATATAGTCTTGAATTTTTTTTCTAGAATCATCTATTAAGAGTGCATATCATCAACTGTTCATAGACTCTTTCACTGGGGGTTTCTGCTCTATTTCTGTGAGAGGCTTCTTCTTTCCACGTACTAGTTAACAAGGCTGCTTCCCTGTACTCTCAGCTGACATGCAGCTAAGGATGACATACTGATTTCAACATTAGCCTAAGTAAAAATTTAATTAGTATTTTCAGTCTACTTCCAAATTAAAATTAAATCTTACCATGGATTCTAAAGGCAGTTACAGAGCATTTGGGATTTATTTGTTGTGTTGGATCATCTATTTGTTATTCTCCTCTTACTCATTTTTAGTAATGTAGAATTCACTATAACTGGGGTAGGTATATACCATTTTGAAAAATAGCCTTATTAAGATGTAATTCCCATACCATACAATTTGCCCACTTAAAGTGAGTTTATGAGCCAACGGCTTTTAGTGTAGTCACAGAATTGTGTATTCATCACCATAATCAACTTTAGAACATTCGTTCCTTTTATTGCCAAATCATATTCCCTTCTGTGAATATACCACATTTTATTCATCCATTCATTAGATGATGGACATTTAAATTGTTTTTACTTACTGATCATTATGAATAATGCTGCTATGAATAGTCATGGATAAGTTTCTGTGTGGCTGTATGTTTTTATTTTTCTAGAGTATATACTTTGGAGTGAAATTGCTGGATCATATGATAACTCTGTTCAACCTTCTAAGGAACTGCCAGACTGTTTTCTATTTTTTTTTTATTTTTTAAATTTATTTTATTTTTTTATTTTAGCTGAGCCATCCTGCCACCTTTTGGCAGCTCAGCAGCTGCTTAGCTCGGGCTGGGACTCGAGCCGCTGTTGCTCAGAGCTCTCACTGTTGCGTGAGCTCTTAACCAACTGAGCCACTCGGCCGGCCCTCAGACTGTTTTTTAAAGTGGCTGAATCATTTTACATCCCCCAGCAATATATGAGAGTTTGAATTTCTTCACATCTTTGCTAACACATATTATTATTATCTGTCTTGTTGCTTATAGCCATCTTATAGATATCATTTTTTAAAAAGATTTGGGCCGGCTGAGTGGCGCGATGGTTAAGAACTGGCTTGGGATACCAGAGGGCCCTGGTTTGGATCCCACATATGAGGGCCAGTGACACTGCCCTCCACAGCTAAGATGCTGAACAACAGCTCAACCTGGAGCTGGGCTGCCGTGAGTCGCCGGCGACGGTGTAGGCTGCAGTCCCTGTGGCAGTGGGTTGCCATGGGCTACCGTGTGTAGCCAGCAGCCAGCGTGAGCGGCCAGCAGCCGCAGTGAGCAGCCATCCAGAAGCCAGTGACTGATCTGCCTCACCCGGGAAGAGCGCAATGATGGTGCCAACTTGGGCCAGTGAAGCAACGTCCTCCACAACTAGACTGAAGAACAAAATGACAGCAACTTGTCTGTTCTCCTTCCCCCAATTCTCCAGCGCTGTTCCCATCCCCCCAATTCCCCAATAAACATCTTAAAAAAAGAAAGATTTTATTGGGGAATTGGGGAAGGAGAACAGCCAAGTTGTTGTCCTTCAGTCTTAGTTGTGGAGGGCACAGTTAGCTTAGCTCCAAGTCCATTCGCTATCTGGCTGCCCATTGGCAGCTCACAGCCGCTCAGCTCAGGGTGCTGTGTTCAATCTTAGTTGCGGGTGGCCGTAGCCACCATCACATGCGGGAGTTGAACCGGAAACCTTGTTATTAAGAGCATGTGCTCTCACCAGCTGAGCCATCCTGCCACCTGTTGGCAGCTCAGCGGCAACTCAGCCAGGATGCAGCTCACTGGCCCATGTGGGAATCTAACCGGTGACCCTGTTCCTCAGAGCTTGCGCTCTTAACCAACTGAGCCACTCGGCCAGCCCATTTATCATTTTTTTTTTTTAGTGTCAGAAAATGATGTAGAGTTGCTGGAAAGTGTAGATACAGGTTCAAGTGTCTACTTTACCACTTTAACTAACTGTGTAACTTGGGTGAGCTCCTTAATTTCTTTGAACTCTAGTTTGCCTGTCTGTTAATAGGAGATAATTATACCTATCTCACAGTAGGCTTGCAAGGATTGATAGAGGGAATGTGAAACAGCATGGCACCTCACACATTTTAACACTCAATAAATGTGAGCCTTTATCATTAGGCATAAAAAGATACCAACTGTGGGTTGCTACCCTCTCCTTCCATAGTATCTATCCCTTCTTTTTGGAAGGGGTCATTAACTAACAGTATGTTTTAAAGAAATGTGGGATCATCCTGGCTGAGCAAAGATGAATTAACTGGATATATCAAGGTTATGGAAATCAAGGGCTCTAAGACCTGTTTCTGAATTTTCCTTGATGATGCTTAAAGGAGTCACACACATCTGGCCCTTCATTTTATATCTGAAAATAAGTTAATTATACAGTTTTTATTGAGGTTTAATTTATATACAGTAATTCATACTTTTTGGTTTATACATCTGTGAGTTTTGACGTATAATTGCTGTCTAGTGACTTCCACCACAATCAATATATAAAATTCCAAGGTCTGTCAACTCTGAACACATCCTTCTTTGTTATCATACTTTCC
Organism: Hipposideros armiger; assembly: GCF_001890085.2. Classification (NCBI taxonomy): domain Eukaryota; kingdom Metazoa; phylum Chordata; class Mammalia; order Chiroptera; family Hipposideridae; genus Hipposideros; species Hipposideros armiger. The sequence continues at coordinate 955,910 of NW_017731756.1, read as the reverse complement.
TCCCCCCTCCACCTCTGGCAATCACTGATCAATTTTCTATTCCTATAGTTTTGCATATTCCAGAGTGTCATATGAATGGGATTACATAGTAAGTAGCCTTTGAATCTGGCTTCTCTTACTTAGCATACCACATTTGTGATTTATCCATCTTGTGTCTATCAGTAGTTAGTTATTTTTTATTGCTGAGTGATATTCCACTGTATGGATGTACCACAGTACAATGTCCATTTTACATCAAAGGACATTTGAGTTGTTTCCAGTTTTGGACAATTATTAATAAAGTCATGGTAAACATGCACATAAAGGATTTTGTGTGAATATAACTTTCCATTGCACTTGGATAAATATTTAGGAGAGGGAGCGTATGATGAATGTGTGTTTAACTTATAAGAAATTGCTGGATTGTTTTCCAAAGTAGCTATATCATAAAATTAATAATATTTTAACCAGGACTCTGAAATCTCTGAATTGATTACTAGTTAATTACTAAGAATATACTCAATTTTTTTCAATTATACTTGACATTCAATATTATTTTGTATTAGTTTCAGGTGTACAATGTAGTGGTTAGACATTTATATAATTTATGATGTGGTCTCCCTGATAAGTCTAGTATTCACCTGGCAGTATACATAGTTATTCCAATATTATTGATTATATTCCCCATGTTGTACTTTACATCCCCGTGACTATTTTGTAACTACCAATTTGTATTTCTTAATCTCTTCACCTTTTTTACCCAGGCCCCCAAACCACTCCCATCTGGTAACCATCAATTTGTTCTCTGTACCTGAGTCTGTTTCTAATTTGTTTTTGTTTGTTTGTTTATTTTGTTCTTTAAATTCCACATATAAATGAGATCATATGGTATTTGTCTTTCTCAGTCTGACTTATTTCACTTAGCCTAATACCCTCTAGGTCCATCCATGTTGTCTCAAAAGGTAAGAATTTATTTCATTTTTTTTATGGTGGAGTAATGCTCCATTGTATGTATGTACCACATCTTTATCCATTCATCTATTTATGGGCACATAGGTTGCTTCCATATCTTGGTTATTGTAAAGTACAGGTCTTTTACCTCATTGGTTAAATTTATTCCTAGATATCTTTTTTTTTGATGCAGTCGTATATAGGATTGTTTTCTTAATTTTTTTTCTGACAGTTCATTATTGGTGTATAAAAATGCAACTGATTTCTGAATATTAATTTCATATCCTGCTACTTTACTGAATTCATTTGTCAGTTGTAATAGTTTTTTATGGAATTCTTGGGGTTCTCAATATATATTTTCATGTCATCTGCAAATAATGAGTTTTACTTTTTCCTTTCCTGTTTGGATGACTTTTATTTTTTTTCTTGTCTGATTGCTGTGGTTAGGACTTCCAGTACTGTGTTGAATAAAAGTGGTGAAAGTGGGCATCCTTGTTTTATTCCTGATATTAAGGAGAATACTTTTAGCTTTTTCCCATTGAGTATGATGGTAGCTGTGGATTTGTCGTAGATGGCCTTTATTATGTTGAGGTATGTTCCCTCTACTCCCACTTTGCGGAGAGTTTTTACCGTAAATGAATGCTGGCTTTTGTCAAATGCTTTTTCTGCATCTGTTGATATGACCATGTGATTTTTATTTTGGTTTCATGAATCTTTTATATTGCTTTCTTAGAAGCTATTTCATTTATTTCTACTCTGATCTTTATTATTTGCTTCCTTCTTCTCACTCGGAATTTGTTTGCTGTTCTTTTTCTAGTTCCTTTAAGTGTATAGGTAGACTATTGATTTGAGATTTTTCTTGTTTCTTGAGGTAGGCCTGTATTGCTATGACTTTCCCTCTTAGTTCTGTTTTTGCTGTGTCCCATAGATTTTCAGTCACTGTGTTTTCATTTTCATTTTTTCCCCAGATATCTTTTGATTCCTTCCTTGATCACATTGCTGACCCATTCATTATTCAGTAGCATGTTATTTAGCCTCCATGTGTTTGTGTGTTTTTCTTTTTTTTTCATGTAATTGATTTCTAGTTTCATATCATTGTGGTCAGAGAAGACACTTGATATGATTTCAATCTTCTTAAATTTACTCAGACTTGTTTTGTGGCCTCACATGTGGTCATCTTGGAAAATGTTTCATGTGCACTTGAAAAGAATGTATATTCTGCTGCTTTTGGGGTGAAATGCTCTAAAAACAGCAGTTAAATCTATCTGGTTTAGTGTGTTATTTAAGTCTGCTGTTTATTTGTTGATTTTCTGTCTGGAATATCGGCCCATTGATGTCAATGATGTGTTAAAATCCCCTTCTATGATTGTGCTACTATTGATCTCTCCCTTTAGGTCAGTAAATATTTGCTTTATGTATTTATGTTGGGTGCATAAATGTTTACAAGGGTTTTAGTCTCTTGTTGGATTGATGATCCCTTTATCATTATGTAATGTCCCTCTTCGTCTCTTATTATAGCCTTTGTTTTAAAGTCTATTTTGTATGGTATAAGTTTTGTTTTCTTTCTTTCCCCATTTCCTTTTGCATGAAATATTTTTTCCATCTCTTTACTTTCAGTTTTTGTGTGTCTTTCAATTTGAAGTGGGTCTCTTGTAGACTGCATATGTACTGGGAACCCTCATGCCTCAAGGGGGAATTCTGCTGCCAAAATATCCTTCCCAGTGCTCAACCACTACACATGTGTGTGGGACCAGCCTGTTCCACGTCTCTGCCCCTCCTACGAGTCTTGATGTGGCCTCTTCTTTATACCCTTAGTTATAGGAGTTCTGTTCAGCAAGTCTTCAGGTGATTCTTGAAGTTGATTGTTCTATCATTTAGTTGTAATTGGTCATGGGAAATAGCAAACACAGTGCTTATCTGCTATCTTGCCTGGAACTTTATGCTCCTATCTTGATAGTCATATATACTTTTCTGAAGTGACTAGGGTTGTGATTCTCAAGCTATTAGTAGGTATGCCATGAAATGCATGTATCGTGGATAGATTCATGTAGGGAACTTTAGGTTAAATAAAGTTAGACTTTTAAAATAGATTTTATTGGGGAATTGGAGGAGGGGAACAGACAAGTTGCTGTCCTTTTGTTCTTCAGTCTCGTTGTGGAGGACGTGACTTTACTGGTCCATGTTGGTATTATCACTGCACTCTTCCCCGGGTGAGGCAGTTGCTTGCCGGCCGTTGGATGGCCGCTCACGGCGGCTCACAGCAGCTCATACTTGCTGCCAGCTGCTGGCTGCTCACGCTGGCTGCCGGCCACTCACAGTAGCTCATGGCAGTCCACTGCAGCAGCGGCTGCAGCCTATGCCATTGCCAGCGACTCACGGCAGCCCAGCTTCAGGTCGAGCTGTTGTTCACCATCTTAGTTATAGAGGGTGCAGCGTCACTGGCCCTCATGTGGGATCCGAACCGGGGCCCTGCTGCTCAGAGCTGGCAGCCCAAGCCAACTTTTTAAAAAATTATTAGTTTCAGGTGTACAAAACAATGCAATAGTTATTCTTTTCATCCCTCACAAAGTGACAACCCCCTCCCACCATACACCACCCTCCCACCCCTGATATCATATCCAAGCTAACTCTTAACCAATGCGCCACTCGGCTGGCCTTAAACTTTTTATTGCAGGATATTTAGTATCTAAAACTCCTAGTACTTTAGGAGGGAAATGAAGTAGACAGTTTTTCTAAATTTATTTGATGACAAATGTCTTATGGAGCCAATGTTCTCTGGAACCAATTTTGGGAAACACTGACTAGCATACATAAGTTATTCTCAGTGCATGCCTTCTATTTTATCTGAATTATCTCTGTAATGGTCAGGGTGGGCTCTGTTATGTTGTAACAAACAGTCCTTATACTCAGCTGTTTAAAACAATAAAGGTTGATTTCTTATTCGTGCTATATGTTTATCTTAGAAGATGAGGGATTTGCTTCTTATTGATCTCACTCATGAACACAGGCTAATGAGAGGGGAATTTGGCAGATAGCACTGTGGCTCTTGAAGTGACATATGCCCTGTCCACTTACCCTTGATTTGCTAAAACAAGTTACATGACCACACCTGACTTCCTGGGGATATTCAATCCTGACATGTTCCTGAAAGAGGAGAAGTAGAATATTGTTGAAGAGTCCTGTTACCAATTCAGATTCTAAAGGGCTCAATGCAAAATGATTTTGTTTTATTTTAGGTATTTATGTGTTTGAGGAGTAGGACACGTGCCCTTATCTCAGTGACTGTTGTCACTTGATCCCGCAGTTTATGAAGCTGTTGGGTATATGTATCTGGCACCTGTGAAAGCTGCCCTCATTCCTTCAGGCCTGTAGGCCATCATTTTCTCCTTTCTGAGGAGGCAGAGTGATACAGCTTTAGAGTTGGGGTGTGTGTGTGGGGTCCCTTGGAGACTGTGTAGCCTGTGCATATTGTAGCAGTGAAAAACTTACAAGGAAAGATAGAAAAACTCTGAGCATTTTGGTGAGAAGTGAGGTTGGGGGCTCCATGAACCCTGACTGTGGAGCCTTCCCTCTTTCTCTCCTCCTCTTCCTCCTCCACCCCAGTGCTCTTGAAGGGCCTCCAAATAGTCCAGTTTGAGAGAGCCTAATCTTTTCTAATCCTTTATTTGGTATCTGAGTAGAGTGACTATGTACTGTACAAATCAGGACTTGTGCTAGGATGGCAGGTGTCCGAGGGCACGCCATGCCATCTGTTCACCTAGAGATGAGGAAACAACAGTTAGGTGAGAAGTGACTGGTAGGAAGGCCCACAGCTTGATGTGGGAGAGGCTGTGGGCACTGGGCCTCTAAAGCTATTGTTTGCTTTGCTTCTGTTGTTTTGTGGTGCCAGTAGAGGACGAGAGGAAGGGTGTACCTGTCGACCACTATGAAGATGTAAGATCTGCAGTCCAGGTGTCCCTGTGGGAAGTGTGAGCTTTGATAACATTTATAAGACTCTTTACTGTCCATCTCCCTCTCTGTTCTTGTTTAATCTTCACACTCACACAGCAACCAGTGCCCGTCCTCCCTACCCACATGACCTCATTAACCTCGTAACCCTGCGAAATGAAATTGCATAGAGGAGGGTCTTCTAAGTCCACTGCCCTTACTTGGGGAGACTGTGGGGTTTTACTTTGACCTATTGTAGTGTGCACTAAACCTATTTAAGCTTGAACCCTCTCCAACATTAATGATTTGTTTTGGGGGGACATTTTTTGAGCTGTTACTCACTCTGCCAAAAAGAAAGAAATCCCCTTCCAGAGGTGAAAACTGGCTTCCATAACACTGTTACTTTTGACCTTTTATTAATGACCAAACTGCCCTGGGCAGGAGGGACCAGGACGTTTGTGCAGTCCTGGGGTGGGGGTGGAGGTGTGATGCCCCAGAAGGCGCCGGCTTTTCCCAGCAAAGCCCTCTAGGGGGCGCACTCTGGTGTTCTTTCCTCTTGGTAACAAGAAGCTCTATGGTGAATGAAATCACTTTCCACATCATTGGTGTAAGATTTTCATGACTCTCACTGCCCTCCTCCCCAAAATATATCACATGATCATGATCCACGTTTATTAGGAAGCAGAAGAGAAAGTCTGCTTGGGTCCGTGCATTTTGGGAAATAAATGATACATTTTGTGTGGTTACTTGTTTGCATATACTTATTTGAGGGTGAGGAGGATTGAAGGCTGTTTTGTTTAGAAACAGGGACAGAACGGTTCACTCCTACTACTAGAAGATGCTGCTCAAATGGAAAGTTTAAGGAAACCTAAAGGTCAAGGTTGAGGAAAGGAAATCCTGACTGGCCCTGCCCTGCCCCCTCATTTTATTTTTACATCCTGACATCCATGGAACTGTTTCCTGTTTGCAGACTGGTGCTGCGGCTGAAATATGGCATGGGCCAGACTCATGAGCCTGAGGAAACAGCCCATGCTGTTAAGGGGACTCTAACCCACAGCTACCGTGACAGGTTGTAAAAGCCTGTGGGTGACCTGTGCTTGCAGGCTCAGGTGACAAAGCTAGGCTATATAACTAGGGGGTGGGGAGAAGCAGCCCTCACATAAATTTCAATTGGCCCAAGGGTTAAATATTAAAAACCCAGGCCACAGAAAGGCCAGAATAATCTACATCCGGTGCAAGATACCTATCCAAACTTAAAAAGGGAGAGAAGGCAATCAATGAAGATAGCGAGGTCATGTTGACTGCATATAACGTTAAAAACAAGTTTGAAGTAGTCAAGGATGTGGAGTACAGCATAAGGAATAGAGTCAATGAAATTGTAACAGCTATATGCGCTGTCAGAGGGATAGTAGATTGGGGGAGGAGGTTATCACTTTGTGAGGGGTGTAAATGTCTAACTAGTACATTGTTTTGTACACCTGAAACTAATAAAAAAAAAAGTTGAGAGAAAAAAAAATACACCGAATTCAATCAGCAGACCCATACCTGATGAAAACACTTTGGCTCTAACATTAAAATACTGACCAAGGACTGAGTCCCATTTATATACTTTGAGTTAAAATGTTTAAGGTATGGAAAAAAAAAACAAGTTAAAAACTCATCAAACTAAAAGACAAAATAACATGGAGGAAAGGTATTTACAGAGTATATTTCAAAGAGTTAATATTTTTAATATATGAAGAATTTGTTAAAAGCAGTTTGTTTCAAACTACCAAAACCTGATCATACTACACAGCAAAGAACATGTATGCATAATTCATAATAGAAGAAATGACAATAACTAATTTTGGAAAACATTTAATCTTGGTAATCTGAAAACATAGGCAAAAATGTTTGATCTAAGTAATCAAATAGGTACACATGTTTTTAAAAATGCCATTTCTCAACTGTCAAATTAACAGAGAATGTAGAAAAGTGCACAGTCTTGATAAGGCTGTGGTGATTAGGCAGTCAGATAATTTTTTTGGAACTCAGTGTGATGGGTTGAAGGCCTTTAAAACATCTTTGTCTTTGACCCAGTCATTACACTTGGGGATCTGCTATAGGAAAATAATCCTTAAACACAAAAACCGAACACACCTTACACAAAATTTTCACTTTAATATAAAAAATATAGCAAAAAAATGGGAGAACAACCTTAATATGGGGATTACTAAATAAACTATTGTATATGCAATTAGTTCAATGTTATGTACCCAATTTAATTCGGAAGAAAAGTATTGGCTCTTAAAAAGAAACACTTACTAAATGGTATCTACACTGATATAATATTTTTAAAAATTTTATGAACCTATGCACAGAGAAGAGGTTGGAAGACAACTAACAAAAGTGTTAATAGGCAGATTATAGTTCTTTAAAAAAATTTCTAATTTTCTGCACTTAACAATTTTCATAATTATTATGTATTCTTTTGATAATGATGAAAATAAAACTTAGTCTTTAAGCTCTTGACTGTCAGCTCTGCAGTATAGTGTCAAGTTCTCCTTGTTCTCATGCAAAATGTTGGTCTGAGAATTCTTGACAATCACAATTATTATGTAGGTTCCTGTGCCCAGTGACTGAGAATGAGGAGTTCTGTGTGATGGTCATGGAAAAGCACTGTGTGCAGCGGTCACTTCCCTTCCACGGCAGCCCTCACCCATGTAATGGTGCTTGGGAGAAAAAGGGTGAAGTGGAGGTCCCAATAGGGGTTCACTACTGGGCCCCACATCTCCCAGGAGGGCTTGTATCCATCATTGTGGTGGCCACGAGGAGACAGGAGAAAAGATGGGAAGGAGTGGGAGATCTCTGAAGGCTCAGCTCAGCGTCAGTCCCCTACTCAGAGCAGATAATCCAGGCGTGGAGCCCAGGGATGCAGTTGGGGAAATCAAGGCCAGTGTTCCCAACTTTGCTCCACGCAAGGTGACCCTGCCCCCTGGAAGAAAACAGAATGTGCCACTTTTTGTGCAGCATGTCAGCAAATTGTTTGTGACACCCTTATTTTGCCTAAGTAGAAAATATGGGGAGGGGCGATTTTCTACAAGAGCTATTTTAAGCTTTATTGATGCCTTTGCCTCAGAGCTTCTTAAACCCAAAGTGTGGTTTGAAAAGATGGAGATTACTGTGGGATGGCTCACTGAACAGTAAATAGGGGACGTTGCTTGTTGTTCAAGCATCTTTTCCTCAAGTAGCCATTTTATGTGTTTCCACCTGGCGCTCTTTGAATGCATGAGGGAAAGCTCCTGGTCTCCCCAAAAAGTCTGTTGAGGGGTGATGTGCCCTGAAAGGCAGCAGCCCCAGCACTTTCCTGGAAGGATGGTCTGGAGTTTGGCACAGTCAGCCAACTCTGGGAATGGTGAGGACTAAAGAGGTATTAGAGCAGCCCTTGGAGAGGGAATCCCTTCAGTTGTTGACTGTTCTTTCTTTTGGTGGAGAATAAAAACCACTGGTAGAGAGAACAGTGAGAAATGCAGTCAGAATAAACAAGCTCTCCAGGTATATGTTTGGGCTGAATGTCAAGATACTGTTGCACATGTGAAGTTTTGGGAAACCTGTTTCTCCCAAACTCTTCCAGAACTCTGAGTCTCATGAGCACTTTGAAGTTCGCATCCAGACATCTTTCTTTCTCTAGTCCCTGGCACTTCACACGGGGCTCTGCACAGTTGTGAGTCAGTAACTACATAAGGTCAGACAATTAAGCTCATGAACACATCCTAGAAAAAGTGCAACATACCTCATTGCTGAATATCACTATGGTCGCCTTCAAAGTACTCCCCTTGGGAAGCTATGCACTGACACCAGTGCCTAGTCCACCCTTCAAAGAAATTGTGGAACTCTTTCTGGAATGGCCATCAGAGCTGTCATCATATTACCCTTGATGTCCTGAATGTCATCAAAATGTCTTCCTTTCAATATTTCCTTTATCTTCAGGTAAGGAAAGAAGTCACTGGGTGGCCAGATCAGGTGAGTAGGGAGGGTTTTCAATAGTTATTTGTTTACTGGCTAAAAACTCCCTCACAGACAGTGCCGTGTGAGCTGGTGCATTGTCGAGATGCAAGAACCATGAATTGTTGGCGAAAGTTCAGGTCATCTACCTTTTTCATGCAGCCTTTTCAGCACTTGATAATAGTAAACTTGGTTAACTGTTTGTCCAACTGATACAAATTCATAATAAATAATCCCTCTGATATCAAAAAAGGTTAGCAACATCATTGCAACAAGTTCAAGAACTTAATTGTCAGACCTCTTAGCTCTGAATCAAAGAGCAAGTGGATAACAAAGTACCAGCTTTGGTTTTTGCATTTTGTTTTCCTGGGGGCGTCCATAAGGGAAGCTCTCTATTTTCCTGCGGCTTAAGGAAGTATTTTTGTTTTGTTAATTTTTCAGTGGGTCCTTTCCAGCTTCTTCCTCACACAAAAATAAACTGAATAAAGATACATTTTGCTAGTGAAAAGCTGGGCTTTCTTTCCCCTATCAAGTTAGAATTTTTCAGATCGAACAAACTATGTTTTTCTGAAGAGATTTTGAGTTTAAACCTTTATTTGACTTTCAAATCTGATAGGGGGAAGGGGTTAACATTGTTTGCAAACATGAGACTGGTTGGAGAGCTCTGGTTTGATCACCTAGAAAAACAGGGAAAAAATAGAAGCAAATGAAGGGCGATGCGTTTTTAAGAGTCTTCTTAGTTGAATAATAGATTTTAGGGAAAGGGAATGCTCTGCCAAAACTCCAACTTAAACAGAACCGCCTGTGGAGAGCTGGCGGCTCTGCTCTCCTCATCGTGCATCTTTGGGAGAGAATTTCCATGGCCACCTGCCTTTCATCATTAGAGGTCTATAACTGAAGCAACGGCCTGTCACAGCGTCTTCCAGGATTTCTGATGGTTTTCCTTTGAGGCGTAGGAAAATGTGTGCTGGAGGGTGAGGAGTCATGCAATCACCAGGAGCCTGGCCACCATTACTTATTTCGGAAATGTTTTCTAGTTAGCAATGGGGTTCTTAAAGCAGGATGCCCGGCTGTTCTCAGCGGGCTTGCTGGCTAATACGATGGATAAATCACTTAGTTCCTCAGGGGCTGCCAGCCTCTGGCCTGGGCTTAATTCCCGTTCTTAATTTGCTTACTTGAGTGGAGGATGTTGTATCACGCAGAGGAATGAGCTATACCTTGGCACTGCCACTTCTTCCTGGGGAGTCATGGCTTACCCAGTTAACACCTCCAGGCTTCAGTTTCCTTGCATGCAAAATCGGGCTTGGACTGGATGGCCTCTTTCAGTTCCATCAGTAGGCCAGTCCCCTGCTAGAGACCTACAGTGCTTTAACTTATAGATAAATAGGGTTTTCATTTCAGTGGTTTTAAACCTTCTGCTGGCATGACGATTTCCCACAAACCCCAGAGGCCGTTTGGTGGAAATGCTTTCACCTTCCCTCTTTCTAACCTCTAAACTTGTTCAAATTTTCCCGTTGTCCTCTCTAAAAACAGAGAGGTTTTTCTCTACTCTTGTAAGGCCAAATCCCTCTCTTGGACTCTTGAGTGAACCCTGCCTCCTTGGAACTTGAGACCATCTCTCAGCCTCTCTCTGTGTGCCACCATCTTTTCTCTCCCCCACCTCATAATCCACATCCGGAGAAGCCCACGTCTCCCCAAACCAACCTCACACCTTCCTTTTGCCCACAAAGAACTCTATAGGATGGAAAGATATTAGAACAATTTAAGTAAAAAAAGGGTACAAAATTCTTTATATGGTGTGTTCCTCTCCCTATTTTCAGTGTTATATATGTATGTATTGGGGGGAAAAACTGGAAAGACTATTTTAGGAATGTCTTTTTTGTTTAATTTTATTTTTTCATTAAATTTTTTTTGTGTGAAAGCATTCCCTCTGTCTAGTTAATAAGACATCCATCACCTTATTTATTTTTTTGAGAAAATTTAAGTTCTAGTCTCTTAGCAAATTTCAATTATACAATGCAGTGTTATCAACTATAGGCACCATGTTACACAGTAGATCCTCAGACCTTATTCATCTTATAGGTGAAATTTGTACCCTTTTACCAACTTCTCCCTATTTCTCCCAACTCCCAATACCTGGCAACCATTTTGTGTTTCTGTGAGTTTGACTTTTTTTTTTTTAAGATTTTATTGGGGAATTGGGGGAGGGGAACAGCACTGGGGAATCGGGGGAAGGGGAATAGACAAGTTGCTGTCATTTTGTTCTTCAGCCTAGTTGTGGAGGACGTAGCTTCACTGGCCCATGTTGGTATTATCATTGTGCTCTTCCCAGGTGAGACAGATCAGTCGCCGGACACTGGACGGCCGCTCACGGCAGCTCTTGGTAGCTCACACCGGCTGCCAGCTGCTCACGCTGGCTGCCGGCCACACACGGTAGCTTATGGCAGCCCACTGCCACAGGGGCTGCAGCCTACACTGTTGCCGGTGACTCACGGCAGCCCAGCTCCAGGTTGAGCTGTTGTTCACCATCTTAGCTGTCGAGGGCAGTGTCATTGGCCCCCATGTGGGATCTGAACCGGGGCCCTGCTGCCCTCTTAACCAACGTGCCACTCGGCCGGCCCAAGTTTCACTTTTTTTTTTTTTGAAAGATTTCACATATAAGTGATACCATGGAATATTTGTCTTTTTCTGGCTTATTTCATTTAACATAATGTCCTCAAGGTTCATCCATGTTGTTGTAAATGCTAGGCTTTCCTTCTTTCTTATGGCTGAACAGTGTTACATTGTATATACGTGCCACATCTTTATCCATTCATCCATTAATGGATTCTTAGGTTGTTTCCATGCTTGGCTGTTGTGAATAATGCTGCAATAAACATGGGAGTGCAGATATCTCTTCAATACCATTTTTTACTTCTTTGGATAAATACCAGAAGTGGAATTGCTGGGTTATTAGATAGTTCTATTTTTAATTTTTTGAGGAAACTCCATACTGTTTTCCATAGTGGCTGCACCAGTTTACATCCCCACCAGCGGTGCACAAGGGTTCCCTTTTCTCCACATCCTCACCAGCACCTGTGTTTGTTGATTTATTGATATAGCCATTTTGAGCAGGGTGAGGTGGTATCTCATTGTGGTTTTGATTTGCATTTCCCTGATAATTAGTGATGTTGAACACCTTTTCATGTACCTGTTGGCCATTTATATATTTTCTTTGGAGGAATGTCCATTCAGTTCCTCTGCTCATTTTTTAAATTGGATTGTTTATTTCTTCATGCTGTTGAGTTAGTGAGTTCTTTATATATCTTGAATATTAATCCCCTATCAGATAGGTAGTTTGCAAATATTTTCTCCCCCTCTCTAGGTGGTCTTTTCATTTTGTTGATGGCTTCCTTTACTGTGCAGAAGGAATGTCTTTTTTTTTTCTTTTTACCTTTTGAAATTTCTTGTGGTGAGCTTGTATGACATTTTTTTAAAGCAGAAAATCATAGTTTCAAATGTTCTTTCTTCATTCACATGCACACCTCAGCCCTCAGATTTTCACCCCTCTCATTCCATCAAACCTGTGGTTCCCTGTCTCACTGTGACTTTTGTCAATGCCCTTTCCCATCCCCCGAACTTCTGTCCTTTATGGCTTCAGTTATTTTCCAATTTGTGTGTGTGTGTGTGTGTGTGTGTGTGTGTGTGTTTCTCTAGTCTCTTCAGGAATCTTTCTGTTCTGCTTGGGTCCGAGCACCAGTGTTCCCAGGGAGCTGTCCTCACAGTTGTTTTGCTGCACTCTTGAGCAATTGGACTCAGACAGGAGGATTCCATTTCCCAATAATTCCTGGCAAGTGGCTGACTTTTGTGTAAAAAAAGTGTGTTATATATAGCCCAGCACAAGGATGGTTCATTACTCTCTTTCCCTTTAACGTTATTTCTCTTTCCTTCCATTTCCCCAGTCATAACCTGCTCCTAAGCAGAAATCAATTCCTCTCTCATCTGTGCTGCTGTCATATCTTATATGTCCCTTTGTCCCAGGATTCTCAACTTTGGCAGCACATTGGAATTACCTGGGGGGAACTTCAGATAACCTAGGCCTGGGTCCCGCCCCAGCAATTTTACTGTCATTCGTCTGGTAGAAGCTAGGCTCAGGGAGTCGTAAAGCTTCTGGGCGAGTGAGCTGGCAACAAAGCTGAGAACCTCCTTTTGGTGTCTGCCTGTAGGATGGATGGTCACATGCATGCTGCATGTCTGTTTCTGGGGTCCTGACTCTTGGATGTCAGGAACGCCCCAGTCTTCACTGCTGTACAGATCCTAGTACTGGGAACTGAGTGGTCGCTGGGAAAACAGGAGTGAATGGAAACGAGCCTGAGAGAGGAAGCCTGTGTTTCTGCACTGACTGTCCTGCCCTGGTACCAGTCTAGCTGGGCATTTGGTCAACACAAATAGACCTTGTACCTCTGCCTTACTTTCCTAGAGTTTTGGCTTCAGCAGCTGGTTGGATATTAATTTACCAAAGTTGCAAAGGCTGTTAAATATCCAAAGGGAATATAAAATTTCTAATTGGGGCACGTGAAGTTTGAAGTATCTGTTAGACATCCAAGTAAAGACGGCAGATAGTTAATTGGTTATACAATCGAGAGACATAGATGGTTGGAGTCAATGGCATTTAAAAAGAGTGACTTGTTCTTGCATTCCAGGACACTTCTGGTCTCCTACTCTTGTTGTCCCAACCTCATTATTAAAGGACCACCTTTCACTCTCAACATCATACCTGACTTGCTGTAATTTGTATTGTCATCCTTCACAGAGAAAGTATTTAATGTCAGGGGGCTGGAGAGGTCACTAGAGACAGGATGCAAATACAGAGAGCCCAGGGCCCTTGGAGGTATAGATGTGGGAGGAGAGCGAGAGTAGCCACTGGAGCCAAGAGGAGATGGAGTCCTCTGAGCCAACAGAGGAGCATGCTGGGAAGGAAACAGTGGTCATGTGTGAGAGTGATATGAGGCCTTGCAAGTGACACGCAGTGTCATCAGGATGGTCTCAGTGGATGGGGGAAGGTGGAAGTCCACATGGACTGAACTGAGAAGCTTGAATGTGCAATAAACTTGCTACATCCTCCCTGTCTCTCCACTTTTCAGACCCAAATCATATTTATTCTTAAGGAGCTAGTTTAAATGTTATCTCCTCCAGTTTCCACCAATGAACTGGTTGGAATTAATTGCTCTTCTCTATTCCCATAGCACTTTGTTTATAACTTTTCATGTGATAGTTTTTTTTTTCATTGTGTTATAGTTAGTGTACATGGCTATATATCCTCACTTGACTTAGAAACCGCTTGAAGGCAGGCACTATTTTTTTGCCATCTTTATCATCCCTCTGAACTCAAGCCTCTTCACAATTCAATGAACCTACCAGACATTTGAGAAATTGAATGGATGAGTGAATGGATTTGTCAATAAATGAGTAAATGGATGGGTGAAAGAATGAAGGATGAGTGAATGCATGAGTAATTGGATGAGCAAATGAGTTAGCCAGTGGATAAGTGAATGGATGAGCAAGTGAGTGAGTGAATGGATGAGTGAATCAGTGAGTGGATTAGAACCCCAGTAGAGCTGGTACCAAGTACATATGCAGTATAACAGCCATGGACAGTTGACATTTTTGTTTTCCTCTGCCTGTGTCATTTGTTCATAAGTAAAAGTTTCTGCTGCCAGCAATGATCATTAAAACACTACAATGGATAATTGTAGAGAGGATACCTTATATTCTATTGGTCCTAGGTTGCCTATATTCTGATGTAAACAATAGTTTCCTTGACTTAGAAGTTTAGTGAATCCTCTTTAGCTATTTTTATGTTTTCCTTGTACTGTTTCTTGAAAGATATATTTATGGACTCTAAAATAATAGCTTATAATCTGAGCTAGAGATAAAATGTAAGGGGAGCATAAAACATTTAAGAAGCACACATGAATCACAACAAAGAATTACGTAAAACTTTCTCAGAAAAATGTGCACTTTCTCAGGAAAATTTTGCATTTAGGAGCAGCTCAGCAAAGTGGCATATAGCTGATTTGTCGTAATATATATACCTCTGGTAGTATTTAGAAAATAAATACTATATTAAGTCTTTAGGCAAAACCATCAGTAGTTTTCACCTATGAATGCAATTCTGTCTTCCTGATGCATTGGAAATACTGCAAAACCAGTGCCAAATGTGAGATTGAAAATTAAATTTGTAGGGCCCTAAGCTGTGTGGAGCTATGTTTTTAAGGTGAGAGCAGTTCTACCTAATAGTTGCTTTAGGAGTAAGCTGGCAGAATGAGGAAAACCCAAAAACTCAGTAACAGAAGACGTTATCAGAATTTTGTTAGGTAAATACGGGGCGGAAATCTAGGAATGGTGTTCTCTCCAGACCTGAAAACTACAGCCTCAAGAAACTGGAGTCAAAGACACACAAAACCTCAATACCTGGGCCCTAGAAACAGCCTGTGACCCCGACAGGTCCCTCCCTGCCACTAGTCTCAGTGGTGGCGGGGTGGGTGTGGGTGTGGGAGGGGCTGAGAACTGCCCTCCCAGCAGAAGCCTGATGATGTTACACACACTTTCCACACTGCAGCCTGCACCGTTGTCACCAGTGGGGCTCTTTTTCCATCATCACAAGTTAGAAGCAAGGTAGTCGTCCTTGGGCCTGCCCTTGAGTTTTAGTCCTTGAACAGGTAGGTGCCTGTTGTTTCTAAGGAAATGAGCATAGTTCTTGCCATCCTTGCGGTTGGATGACGTCCCTGTGTTGTTCTGGGCAGCCTTCTGCTGAGGGACCCACTGCCAAGGCACTGGTCTGCCCAGCCCTCAGCACAGGGCAAGGAGGGTCTCTGGCATCTCTCGCTGCTGCCTCGCATTGCCAGGCCACAGATGTGTGTTGAGGCATCGTCTCTGAGTTCCCATAGGCACTACAGACCCAGTCCCTCTGAGGGTCAGCTTGTTGCTGCTTTGAAGTTTTCAGACACAACGATGGTGAACAGAGCTGCCTGCTGCCATGGTCAGAGTGAGGCCCATGCCTGTGGTCATTTCCTTCTGTCCCCAACTCACAGTCAGCATCAGCCTCTGCTGTAACTCGGCACACAGATACAGTTTTTGTTTCCCTGTGGTGATTTTAGTCTGGATACTCAGACCCTCAGAGTCTGCTAAAGTATCTTGCACATTAGTTCTTCATATGCAAATTGGTAATTTTCCTTTCCAAATGTCAAACTGGAAATTGAAACTAAATTAACTTTTATTTTTCTTGGACAAGCTGTATCTCTAACCTGACTTGTTAGTATAGGAAATTGGCTTTAAGAGAAACAAATGTAAGGCACTCTATAAAATAGCCTCATGAGTTTTCATATTTGCTTCTTATTCCTTTAACTGAGCCCAGATTCATTAAGATTTTCCTTTGAAACTGGCCACAGTAAATATACTAACCAATTCAGGAAATTCATTGGAAATCATTATTTTTGCTATAATTCCTTGACCTTCAGATTCTCAAGCTAATGTTGCCTTAAGGGACTCTCAGATCTTTAATGAACTTTGTAAACTCCCTGAGTGTGACGACTCTTAGATTTGGAATCGAGTACTTAACGTAATCCTGGACATTATTTACTGAATGGTGTGGGGCAGACACACTTCACTGTCGCCTGTCCTGTTACTCTCTATGTACAAGCTCTTCCCTGTTACACAGTGGCCTGTCCCCTGTGTAAACGTGTGACTCAGTGTCCTCAGCTTCTCTGCTCTGACATGCTGGCTGCCTTGTCAGCTCTTCATCAGAGCTCCCCTTCTTGGTATAGTTTTATTTTTCATATTAGCAAGTGGAGCTTTTAACTACTCTTAGGTATTTTAAAAGTTTTAGATTGTGAAATATAGCCTATAACAAAAGAACACATAAACATTATACTAAGTGAAAGAGACCAGTCACAAAAAAGTTGCATATTATATGACCCCATTTATATGAAATGTACAGAATAGGGTAACCTATAGAGACAGAAAGTCAATTTGTGGCTGTTTAGGGTTGGGTGGAGGATGAAGGTTGGGGGGTGATAATTAAAGGGTATAAGGATTATTTTTGAGGTGATGACAGTGTTCCAAAATGGACTATGGTGATAGTCGCATGTATCTGCGACGATACTAAAACCCACTGAATCACTTCATGGGTGATTTGTATGGTTGTGAACTATATCAGTAAAGCAGTTAAAGATGAAGGCAAAATAAAGCTGTTTTTTGATAAATGAAAAACCATATATATAATTTAATGGACAAGAATCAAGTGAACACCCATGTACTTACCAACCAGAACCAAGTAGAACACCACACAACGCAGAAGTATCCGGTTCCTAACCCCCCACCCCCCACGTCCCCCGCCATAGATAAGACTTTCCTACATGCTGTGTTTAAGGCAGTGTTTGTATGTATCTATCCCTGAACTATGTACAGTTTACTTTTACCCACTGAGGAATTTGTATACATGGATTCATACAGTACTGACCTGTGACTTGCTTCTTTAAGCACTGTGTTTTAGATCTCTGTTGCCCTAGATTGATTATTCACACTCACTGCTGCATATAATTCCATTGTATGCATGCAACACAATTCACACACCCATTCTACCATTGATGGCAGTTGACTCATTTGCAGTTTGGGGTTGTTATGGTCACTGCTGACATAAACATAATTACATTTACCTCCTTGTGCACATATGCAAGGATTTCTCTAGAAATCTTCTTAGTAGCAGAATTGCTAGGCTGTAGAGTCATGCATCATTGCTAGATTACACCAAACAATTTTTTTCAAGAGGTGTATCAATTTATACTTCCAGCGGCATGGTTGAGAGTTATTGATGTTCCATGTCTTCACCAACACTTGATATTCTTCATCTTATTAACTTTTGCCAATGTAGTGGGTGTGAAATGGTATGTCAGCGTGTATAGTGTGTTCCTGACTGTCAATGTAAATTGAATATCTTTTGTATGATTTCCATGTATTAGTTAGCATTTGCTGAATAACAAACATCTTCAGAATTTGGAAGCTTGAAATAACCTCCATTTTATTTAGGTGACAATTCTGTGTGTTGGTTGGGATTGCTAGGACAGCAAGAGTGGCTGGGGCCGCTCTCCGCATAGTTTTTTATCCTTCAGAAGGCTAACCTGGGATACTTCATTGGTGGACTAAGGGTTCCAATTAGCAGCAAAAGAAGGCAGATGCCAGTGTATACGCACTTTTTAAACCTCTGTTTGCATCATAGTGTTGTTGTCTCATTGGCCAAAGCAAGTCACATGGCCACCAAGGCTAGAGTCAGTGTGGAACAGAACTTTCTGAGGGCCTGGATGCAGGCAGACGTGAACCAATGGGAGGCCATTACTGTACAGCCCACCACAACAGAAATGCCTGTTTTCCTTCTGCGTTGCTGGTCTTTTATATTGATTGGCAGAACATTTATTGATCCATAATCAATACACACACGTATCAAAGAACAGTTCTTTGATACGTGTGTGTATTGATTATGGATCAATAAATGTTCTTAATTTTCATAAATGAGGTCAACAAAACAATTATAATGATATGTTTCCTGGGCTATACAAACCTTAGAAAACTTTACAGTGTAAAATAAATACAGAAAACTATCTCAAAGGAGGAACTGGACACAAACTACTAAAACTTACCAAATTTAACTTCTGCATTTGTTGTAACTTAGTAATTAGCTATTATAGGAAAAGTGCCTACAGAGATAGTTAGGATTTTCAGGAATTCTGAAGCTCATGAGAAAAACCAACTCAGTGTTGATTAGGTAAGACAAAAACTTGGATCAGTAGCTTAGAGTGAATTCAAATAAGTGCAATTCTTTAAAAAAAATTTTTTTTTTATTTCTAAATTCACCTTGTTCATTTAGGAATATACGTTGTATTCTGCGTAACTTGGTTTTCTTCATAAAATTATCTTTTAATACAGAATTTTATATACTCAGAAAAATATGAAGTTTCTAATGTTTTAAAAAATATATTGAGGTCTAAGAGGACGACTATTAAAGTTTTAGATTTGACTTCCCTTCCCTTTGTTCTTAAATAGGAAAAATACAACCTCCCTAAGCAAGATAAATATTTCAACATTATAATTAAAAAGGATGCTTGGGCTTAATGTAGACATTTTATAGTGTCCAACAGAAGCAGAGCTTATTTCTTCAGATGGGTATCTGAGTGCAAACTCTCCAAATTTACTGAATTTAATGTTTATATCTAAAATGATTTGCTCATGTTCATTTTTGGAACTCCCACCGTGCTGCTTTGTCTTCTGGCAAGGCTTCAGTTTTTACTTCTTTGTAGGATGATGAGCAACTGTCCCAGTCTGCTCGGGACTGAGCAGTTCCCTGAAGACACAGGCTCTCAAACTGGGAGCATACTAGGGAAACCAGAACTAGTTGGTTACCCTCTTCAGGAATTTCAAAAAATAAAACTTGTTGGTTCAGATTTATAGTCATGTCTCTAGTGCTTAAATTTGCTTCACTTTTTTAATCGGTTTGTTGCTGGACACAAATCATTTCCACTGGTAGCAGGAGTGTGTAATAAGCAAGAGGCCCAGAATTGTTTCTTTCGAGGTGGTTTCAGGAAGGCGGGTGCTACCTGCTTTCCCCACTGGGCTGGTGAAGATGTTCCCTGTTGCCCAACACTAATACTTCCCAAACTTCTCATCCAGGCAACTCAGTAGCATTACTTACGTACCTGGTTTTCATGTTAGGTCTAAGATTTTGAGGCAGCATGTTCTGATTTTTCTCATTTATTTAATAGTCTCTTGGTATAGATTGTACTTAGTGTTTTGATAAATATTGGTTGTATCTGGGTCATTTGGAAAGGAATTTGTCTGGAAAGTAGAATATAGAACAAGTGGTTATTAAACCACCAGGCCAGTGGAGGTTATGATTTTTCTTTCCTTTAGATGCAAATATTGCTATGTAGGTTGACATATAAAGATTTATAATGCACAATTTAAGAAAACAATTATTCAGGAAGTAGAGACCTTCAGGAAGTGATAGATGAGCATTTTTTCTTACACTGCATTTTCTTCGTTCTAAAGTCATTATATTTAATACCCTTCCCACAGCTCCTAGGGTTGCTATGTCAGGTTGTACAAGTTGTTTACTGCACAAGTTGGTGTGTGTGGAGGAATTAACATTACATCTATCCTAGATTTGTCTTGAGAAGGGTTGCTTTGGTGGAAGCCAGTTTGTCTGCCTCCCCCACCCTTCCAACAAAGGAACTTAGAGGAAAACATGAAGGAAATCAAAATTTTCTACTGCTACCATTTCAGAACCTTCCTCTATCCCCATTCCAGACTTTCATATCTTTGACCAGAGACAACTGATCTGTTTTTCTAGTTTTTAACAGGTAGCAGCATAGTAGTGTAGGGCACAGACCCAGGAACCAGTGCCACAATTTTCTGCCTGCATAATTCAGGGGAAGTGATTTGCCCTCTCTGTGCCTTAGTTTCCTTATCTGTAAAATAAGGGTGGTACTTTCCTCATTGGGCTATTGATAGGGTCAAATGAATTAATAAAGTACTCAAAACCGCACCTGACACCTTGTGTATAACTCCTACCAGCCTGGCTCAGCTTTGTATCTCACATTGCTTGCCGCTAGTGCACTGAATGTTCCAAAAGACCACATCTTAAGCATGAATTAACTTTTGAGGGCACAGGTAGAGAACTCATGACCTGTTCCCTTGATTTCATGAGGACATGGCCAGGTAAACAGTCAATGTCTTAGTCTGCTTTCTTCTGGGTGATGTGCCTCCCTATGTTAGCAGCTCCCCACCTGCTGTTATGTGTTTCTGTGCCAGCCTCTTCTGTGGTGAAAGTGCTGGTTCTCAGGACTTTACCTGGCACATGGCAGGCTCTGGGGAGTTTGAGTTCAGTGCATGGATTGGCACTGGCCCGGGCTTGGGGAGCACTGCCTCCTCAGAGCAGCATTTTCTCTCTGTAAGTGTCACAATCCTTGTGGGCAGGCTCAGTGAGGCTGCACTCACCAGGTGCCCCATTCTGGTCTCAAAATCCAGAAAAATGCATTGGAAGGATATTGAACATCCATGTGGGGCACTGTGGTTCAGATTATACCAGGTAGTGAGCCTTTCCATCAGAGCCAAGAGGGCAGTTTTGACCCCTTATCGGAGTTGAGACCTAAATGCAAGAGGAGAACAGGGATCTCTCTGATGAGTCATCGTACACGCTCACACCCCTCGTGAGGCTAACAGAGTGTGTTGTGCCTGTGTCATTGTGTGTGGTTTTAACGGTTTGAGGGGTGTGCATGCACATGTGCACATATAATCCTGTGTGTGTAATTTTTCTTTCCTAATCAAATGTAGGCCACCCATGGGGCCATAGAATGGCACATTCAGTTTGGGTGTTGCTCACAGGAATTCTGTCACACCAGGATTCCAGGGGACAGCATATCATTCATTGAGTGAAACTTGAGTAAAGCTATTTTTAGAACACAGAGCATTGGATATACTTTATTTTGTCAGTTTTACCATTAACATTGAATCAGTGTTGTTTTGATTTTAGTGGTCGGTATGAAAATCTATAAGGTGTGATCACTTTTAGAATTGGACAGAAGCTTATGTCAGTCAACTAACTGGGTGTCTTTAGTCACAAAAGATACAAAATTAGCAAATAACCCCATCAAAATAATCTTGAGAGTTGTTTTTACCAAGGATGCCATCATCTGATATATGAAAATGTTAAATGAGGAAGGCCTATGAAATTGGACAACTTTTAAGAATTTTGGCAACAACTATCTAAGTTGTTTTAAGTAACGAAACTATTTATCAGAAGAAATGTGGAAGATCCCAGGGTAATATCTCATGGTAGCTTCCAGTAAGATCCAAACACTGCAGGGGCCAGAATCCCAGCTGAGCCGTGTCTTCCTGATTTAATGAAGAAAACAAAATGAAACCCGTCTGCCTATTGCTGGTGCTTTTAATAAACAGATTTTTTTCAGAGAAATAAGATAACTAAAATGATTGTTCTTTTTACCCTTTTAATTATCCCTGCTTCAGTCCAGCGGTTCAAGGTATGGTGAGTGATAGGAAAGGGAGAAGAACATCTTTAATTTCTTGTTCCAGCCAATAGTACACGTTTTACCCTGAGGAGGAAGGGTTCTTGTGTGTGCTTCTGCATAATTATACATACTTGCTTCCCTTTTTTTTCCCCCTCATCACAGATGTTTCCCATTAGACTGTAAACTCCATGGGGGGAGGCCACGTGTGTCGCTGGCTGCTGCTCTGGCCTCTGCCTTCTCAGAACCCATCACTTCCTCAGTGCTTGTTCCCGGCACCGAGAATGAAACAGAAGCTAGGATGACACTGTGATTTTAAAGAGACTGCCAATTCCACGAAGCCCATTGTTCCACTTGTAACAATGTAATTCTGTGTAATTCTGGGAATTAAGGAGGTTGGTGTTGTCACATTAGTCCTGGGGTGAGCTCTAAAGTAATTCTTGACATGTCAATGGAAACTGGTAATAATCTCATTTAGGGATACAGACAACAGTGCACTATCGTCCCTGCAAGAGATTTAACTATTTCAGACCCACGATTGATTTAAACATGGAGGCAAGGGCCTCCATGTTATTGAAACAAGGGCCATTGGAGAGAGCTCACAAGGACCTATGGAGCCGGCTCCTGTGTAAAGAGGTGTGGTGCGGGGAGGTAGATTCCCTTTATGCTTAGTGTGTTGGGACATTGAGAGCTTCTGGAGAATTTGCATATGGGACTGTGCCTTCGTTTTCCATTGTTACTTTTTTCCCTCTTGTCTTTATTTTGTAAATTTTATTTTCTAAGTCTTTTTTTTTCTATGTGGAATTGTTTAATTCAGTGACAGGGAAAACTCCAAGCTATTGATGAGTGAATCACTGGAGAAAACAGCAAACGAGGATTTTATTTCAAGGATCTTAGGGGTCAAATAACCAGACGGCAACATCTCTCATGTCCCATTGCCCTGGGGGCCAGCTGCTAGCCCCCAATTTGATCCAACAGTATTTCTATGTATTTGTGAAGAGAGAGGGACAGAGCTTCATGGAGAGCCCTCATTCTCCTCGGCTGGGAAAGTGTTATACCACCTCTGCTCATCGCACTGCTGGAGCTTGCATTTTATTGCCTTTGAATCCACTCAGAACTTACCCATCTGTTTTAGTGGCTGTGGACTTCTCAGTCTAGGCAGCTGGAAAGCCACCAGATCCCTCTTGTCTGCTCTTAGGCCTCTGTTCATTCTGTATCCTAGGAAAGTACCCATTGGACCAGGGGCTTTTTCATGTGGGCATGAAGATAAGTCCTTTTTGCAGAGGCTAAATCAGGTCATTCAGTCCATCATGTGACAAAGAAATAATAAATCAACGATTCTGCTTTTAAATTATGTGGGATTAAGGAAAAGAAAGAAAGAAAGGATGTGGTCTCTTGGCTTCCCAGGATGGCAGCTGCCCTTGTGTCTGAGCAGTACACACAGGGAGGAGCAGGGCGAGCCCATGTCTGCCCGGGGAGGCTGTCCACCAGGAAGCCAGACTGAGTCCGTGGTTGAAGAGGAGCTGGGGAGCCCAGGGGGCAAAGCCAGCCTCACTTTCTTCCCTGGCTGCTCTGGGCCAGGACCATTCTCCTGCCATTGGCTTTGTAAGGAAGGTTCTCGAAGCCTTGGTGTGTACTTTATGAAAGCCACTGGCATGTTAGCCATTTCCTGAACTACACAGCTAGAGCTTCTCCTGTCTCAGTTTCCCCCAAAAAGGAAGGGGCTCAAGTGCAGAAACCAACGCTAAGGGTATGTTTTACGTAAAGGAGACAAAGACCCAGTGTAAGTGGAGACTTTATTGGAGACCTGTCTTCCAGGATGAGTCACTAAACGCCTTGCTCCCTAACACCAGGGTCAGGGCTGTCCCTAAGCCCAATATGAAGCTGCCCAGTGTGGCTTTTGGGCCGCTATTTCAGTAGTCCTTTCCTGCACCACAAGTGTGCACACACATGTGCACGGGAGCACTTACTTTTTCTGGCTCAGGCAGCCCGGGGCGCCTGGGCTCCCACGAATCTACCTGCCCTCGGGAAGTAGGCTCCTTCTCAGGACTGACTCCTTGATTCAGGTCAAGGGAAGAACCTGGTGCTCATCTGGCCCAAATGTTAGAAACACCAAGGAACTGGTGCTGATAAGACTTTAGCCCATCAAACTACACTTAGGTAAGAATAAACTTATCTTAACAATTCCTAAAAAACACATGCCTAGTGGCAAGATTTCAGGAGTCATTTGTAGGGAATGAAACATGTATTTATTGAGGGGATCCTCATGGGGTTAGCTAGCCTGACAACCAGTGAAACGATTATGCCCCCATTTTGAAGAGCAAGAAACTGAGGAGTTGAGAGGGTCATTAAAGCTAGTGAAGCCAGGGTTTGGTGAAGGCCTCTCGAGGCTAGCTTTCGCTTCCCTCTTTGTGTGGGGAGAGCCTTCTTTGGGTCCTCAACTCACTTCCATCAAGGCCAGCCGACAATGGAGACTGGTAAGGGTGGTGAGCTGCTGGGTGATGTGGGCATGGTGTTGCCAACGCGAGTCCTCACTAGTAATCACTGAACCAGCTAACCAGTCGACCGTGGCTGTTCCTGTAGCTCGTTTCTCACACATTGGAGTGTGGAGCCGCCTACGGCAGGTTGTGCTCCCAACATTTATTCCTGCACTGACGCGGCAGGTCACCTCAAACGTCTGGGAGCCTGACCGTGGCACCCAGTGGCTGAGCTATGACTGTCAGAAAGTTCCAGTTTGTAGTCCAGATGCACAGACCGGACATACTGTGTCTCTGGGTGTGGGTTCTCTCCAGGTCAGAGCAGGCACATGTCCAGGCACCTGAGGGAGGCATTTAAGCCCGATGGGCTGCCTGTTGGGGAGTTGCCCAAACAGAGCTAATTGGCTGTGCTGCATTCAACTAGAACATTCTGTGGTCAGGGGTTTGCCTTTCAGCATGAACTGCAAAGAGACTGTCTCTAGGCTGCCGCTTTCCCCGACTGTCCATTAGACACCCACCTTCTGGGTGAGCAAGGGAGGATGTGAAAGCTGCCTGCAGAGAGGGAGGCAGCCTTGGGCCAGGAGGGGGTCTGGTTTTCATGTGGCTTCATCACAGGGTTCCTGATACACACTTACTGCCAGTTCATAAATATTAACCATAACATACCCCTGTGGCTTGAGAGTTAAATCACTTAACAAAAGCCAGCTCAGGGGATCCTTAAGGCTTGGCTTTCAAACAGGGATGCTTCCATGTGCTCCGGCCTCCAGGGCTGTGAAGGAGGGGACGCTGGGCTCCGGAAGGCACTACAGGCGGTGCAGGTTCTGAGGTGAAGCTGTGGCTGGCTCTGAGTGCAGACAGACACCAGACTCTGACACTCTCTGGGTCTGCCATCCAGAGCTGTGGGGGCCAAGGGGAGTGTTTTAAAAACCTGTAAGGAAGGGCTGGCTTGGATTCCTGTGGCTCCTCTGTGGTGATTGATTCCTCTGGCGGTGTGATGCAGTGACACGTCAACTGTATGGACCTTCTGGGGACTTGGGGTCTTTTGAGAGGACAGCATCCTGGCTGGCAGTCTGCACACCTCTCCACATTACCTGGCCTTCCCAGGACTCTCGGGGTCCTGTAAGCTTCACTATCTTAAGAACTTGTTCATAGAGCACTTTTTGTCACCGCACCCTGGAGTTACCACGTTTCAGAGGCACCTTATTTCAGAGCAGTTGGTGACATCAGGAGGAGAATCTGAGTGATGTTAAAATGGAATCATTTCTGTGCTTGTTGTCACTGCCCACAGAAGAAGAGTTTTTTTTCTTGATTTGGTTCCTTTCACTTTTGCTACATGGAGGCTTCAGACAGGCACATGTGGAGGGACCTGTGTGAAAAAAATGGGGCTCCCCTTGACATACAAGCCCCCTGAGCCCCAGTTCCAAGTCCACACTCCTCTGGGAATACCAGAGCGGCCCAGGTTCAAATGGTGGAAGAGCAGGTGAAATTGGCTGTGGTGGACTTGGGGCCAGGTAAGGACCATGGTAGAGAAAGTGTTAGCTTCTGAACCTGCCACCCCTGGCTTAGGTCCCAGCTCTGTGTTGTTGTGGACAAGCTGCTAAACCTCCATTGAGCTCAGTGTTTCCATCTATAAAATGGGCCTGGGGACATCTTTTGTTTAAAGTGCTGACCCAAAGGAGGTGTTTGTGAATGAGAGCTGATGGTTCATCTAGGGCCAAAAGAAGCATATAGGAAAGCTGCCTGCAGCCATCCATAGGGTGAAGAGTAGACTTTCGATCCTGTGCTGTAATCTCATCCGACCATCTAGGTGAAAGAACACGCTTAAGCTTCAGGTGACTTTGCACCATGTCTAAACAAAGTGCCCAAGTATAAGGTCCAAAGGGAGGGGGCTGTATTTTCCCCTGTTACAGAGAATATTGAAGGTCAGTGGACTAGGCCAGATGGCAGGATACCCACCCAGCCCCAGCCTGTCTAGTTCTGTGATAGGATGTCCATTCTGTGAGTGAACCCATGGGTGGTATGCTAAGGGCCTTCCTTAGCCCTAGGGGTGCCCTGGTCTGGATTGTAAAGCATGGCCCTTCCTTTAGAGGAGGAAGGGGGGCAACAGCAGAGGACTGCCTGAAATGGCTTACAGGTGTAACCTTTTCTGCCAAGCCCCACCAGTGCGCTGTAGCCCGGTACAGTGAGCTAGTCAGTAACCTATTGTGCAGGCCTTTGGTTTAGTCGAGCCCAGGTAGCAGCCGTCCATTCGTAATGGCATAGATATAAGGAGAGAACCCCTCAGCTGATGGCTTTTCCTGTCATATAAACAAAGCACTGATGAAGAGGGTGATTGTCCCCTCTCCGGGGCCCAGGGAAGCTTCCCTCTGCACATTGTGCTGAACTCTGGCCCACAGCAGGGGCGCTAATCAGTCATGAAGATTGCATTTTGTTTGTGTGCTGCCTGGCAGAGTGCAAAGACAATGCAAGTGATGATGGTCAAGACATGTCAAGGAAGGGGCACTTCCCGGCTTTGAAAATATCAGACGCTACAAAAGCGGTGCATGTGAGATACCCTCAATTGACCAAGACGCATGCGTGCCTCCCTGCCCTGTGTGCCCCTCCCTACAGCACCCAGGTGCCTCTTAGCTACAATGAGCCACTGGAAAGCTGTGAAACACCAAGAGATGTGTTCATGGGACTGCAAGAAGTCTTGCCTGCTCTTTGGTCATCTTATACTCTGGTTGTGACAATGTGATGACAGTGTGGTGAGCCCCTTTGAGGAGCAGGTCAAGGTTAGGACCCTGCTAGATGGGCAGGAAGCCCCTTGGCACCTGTTTTTGCTCTTCACACACAGCGGGATGCCTGAGCTTCCTTCTTTCCCGTTCTGTGTGGAGACACGGGCTGCCTAGGCTGACTGTGTAGATGTGCACGTCACTCACAGATGGAGAGGGGGTGTTTGTTCATTCAGCCTGGAATCAGTAAAGTCACATTTGTGCTGTTTGGCTTCTTGCCCATTGACTTAAATCCATGCCACTTCGTGCTGACCTTTGCTGCCCAGGAAATTGGGATGAAGGAGGGTGCAGCCCCACTTTGAGCTGGGTGATGACAGAGCAAGAAAAACACATACCATTAGATAGGGTAGACCCTCCACCCGAAGCCCAGACCAGCTTTGTGCGGCAGGCAGGGAGCAGGCCTCGGTAATGAATGGCACGCTTGGGAATACTGAGGGGGTGCATTCAGAAAGGGGGCCGGGGGCCTGCACCCTGCCCCACAGTGACCCTGCACAGATGTCTTCTGGGGTAGCCCACTTGACATTCAAGGAACCCAGACAGCACCTGGGGTCTCTGCATCTCTCGGCCCGGGACAGGTATGGAACATGTTGCCAAGGTGCCTGAGCAGGGCCAGGGGCTGCTGGAGGTTACGTGCTAGTCAAGCTGTGGGTGGGGCTGATGTTCCAGGTTCATCTGTGACCCTCACGTGGGAACAGGAGTGAGAGCTTCTGGTGTGCGGTGAGCACTGGTGACCACCCTTCTCAGACACTTTGCCCAGCATTGGAACATTTCTACAGCATCGCTCCTCTGCATCTTTAGATATCTCCATGGGGCAGGTGGGTGACCTGTCCTACAGGAAGGGGAGGAACCCAGTAAGAACCCGAGCTCAGTGTTTAGGGGGTGAGAACTGGGATTCTGAACAGAGCTAAGATGCTGTGTTTCCCTTGAGAGTGCTGCAGGATAAGAAATAAGAAAACCCCAAGCTCTGGTAATTCTATCTGTAAATTCTCTCTCTCCAGCCACACTCCATGTATCTTGTAAGTATCTCTCCCTCTGTTGAGAACTCATAGCACTTAACTAACGGGGTAATTCAACTTGCCAATGAAAATATACAGCCTTGTAATATCTGTACTGTTTACTCCATAACAGTTCAAGTTCTCATGTGTATGTCCTATTTGTTCCCTTGATTTTAGTTAGAAGGCAGAGAGACTGTTGTCCTCAGCATGTTGAAATCTCCTCAAAACTACTGTGATTGTCATTACATTGCCTAGAAATTGCCAAATCCCGCTTTTATGGAAGTACATGCTATTTTGTGCATTTTATTAGTTACTAGTCATGTTGAATTGGTGCGAAAGGCAGGCATTTCAAGGTCTTCGTCATGGACTCATCTAGTGTTTGGGAACTGGGAGCACCGTAGAGGCCAGCTATGCCAACCCTTCACTTATAGTGGAGAAACTGAGGCCCTGGAGGGCCACCTAGCCTGCACTTTCTTTGTTAAATGTCTCTCTACTCTGCTGACACAAGACACATTCCAATGAATTAAATATCATGTGTATTAAAAGTCTTGCAATGAATATGCAGCATTTTACTTTACTAGATCAGGAGGAAAGACGACAGGGTGCTACAAAACCAAGTCCCCTAGCAGGATCGTGTGGCCAGAGCAGGAAGAGGCCAGATGACGAGCTGCCCTGACAAGCTAAGAACGCAAAAGCCCACAGGAGCCTCTGGGCCTCCATGCAGGAAAGCCTGGGAGACCATTACTGCAGAGCTGGGGTCTTTCCCATTAGATTACAGTTGTATTTTTTAAGGAAGTATTGTTTGAAGAAGACCATCATTAAGATTCTGCATTTAGAAGTGGCCGGCTGAGTGGATCAGTTGGTTAAGAGCTCGCTCAAGAGTTTGAGCTCTGAGCAACAGCAGTTCGAGTCCAGCCCGAGCTGAGCAGCCACTGAGCTGCCAACAGGTAGCAGGATGGCTCAGCTAAAAAAAAAAGAAAAAAAAAAGATTCTGCATTTAGATATCTGAGGCTTGAAAGCTTCCAGAGAAACCATTTGGCTAATTGGTTTTGTAAATGTGGGAGATAATGTCTCAGGTGACCGTAATTCAAATGCACCTGACAGACATTATAATGAGAACCAGGAGCTCCTCACAGCACACAGTTTAGCCCAGCCTGACTGCAGAGCCTTGGAGGTCACCACCCTCAAACCCTGCTTGTGATCCTCTGGTGGCCTCTCATGGCCCCTCGGTGAACCTGAGGGCCCAGAGGGCAGCGTTCGAGGGCCCCACTCTCTGCAGACAGGTAAACCTGCCTAGGCTCTTCCCTCGGAGGTTGGGATCAGAGGCTGATTCATGCCTCATGCCCTCAGATTTGTAAAAAGTAAGTAATTAAGGGTCTGGAATATGGCAACTTTTAAAACAGTCTCTGTGGGTCAGGGTGCTAGAGCATGGACAGATTCATTCTCTGTGTGCTTTTTCCAATTTGCTCAGGATTTTCATTACCTGAGCAAAGCCGATAGGTGAAAGTGTTCATTCTCCCAGGGAAGCCCCTTAGGGAGGAGACAGCACTAGAGAGGCTGGAGCAGTGACATGTCAGTCCCTGACTAGGAGCATTGAGAAGCTTCATGTCATCTGTGAATGCTCCCTGTCCACCTCGACATGTGCATCCTGAGTCTGCGACGGCTCCCGGTGTACATCGCCATGGTCCCCAAGTGTCCTGCTGGGTTTCCCAGCCATCCGGTACCCACGCTATGGATTGAGCAGTTAGGTGTGTCAGTACACCCAGATGATGTTGTTAGAGACTCAGTTTTTATACATGAATTGTATTTTTAAGAGTTTACTTGCTGTCAGAATGCCTGCCTCAAGGAAAGAGCCCACAGAAGACTCTGGGAGAAAAGAGCGAGAGCTTGTTAGCCAAGAATGGCTTTGACATGCTAGAGAATCTCCTTTCCACCCTCCAGGAGGCTTCATGCTGGTGTGTGGACTGGTTGTTCCTGCTTCCTGGAGTGACTCAGGTCAGTTCTCCCTGAAGCAAAGAACAGATTTTTCAGGACAGGAGAGAGCACCAGGCCCTCCAAACCAGCACTCTTTGTGGCTTGTGGGTGGATTCTCTCCACAGTTATTTCGGCAGTAACTAGAACTCTGGTGACTTAGGTCTTTTCAGATCAGGCATTCAGTATCTTCCCCAGCCCAGTACGAAGCTCAAAGACATAAAAATTGGTCCAGGGCCGGCCAAGTGGCGCATTGGTTAAGAGCTGGCTTGGGACAGGAGAGGGCCCTGGTTCGGATCCAACATACGAGGGCCAGTGACACTGCCCTC
>NW_017731756.1:913066-919693 GCF_001890085.2 Hipposideros armiger | reverse complement strand
GATGCCCTATGCTGGGACAGTAGGCTCTGAGCATGGGGTGGGGGTTGGAGTGGGAGAAGGATAGCCTCCCTAGGCAGAGGCCATGGCCAGCCCACCCGCAGGAGCCTCTGCCTGTGGGATCTGAGGTTCAAATAGCATTCCTCGGCAGGCCCCCTTCCCCCATATGACCATGGCCTGCCCAGCCCAGTCCAGCCTCGGTTCTGGCCCTTCGGCCTTCTTCCCTCTCCCCGGTGGGGATGGGCTTGATGACCCCAGATTGCCTGCCGAGGTATCAACTCTAGATACCAAGGAGGAACTGCCCAGTGCTTGCCTCGGAATTGTTGGGTCTTGGCAACACCACTAGGGCAGTCACAGACTCCCTGCCTTATAGTAAAGCCCTTTGATTTGGGGGGTGCTCACTTCACTTCAGACTGAATTTTCTGCTGCCCACTCACTAGTTGTACACGTTTTCCCATCCCAAGGAGAAATTCCAGCCCACGTATCCCGAGCCTGAAACCAGGAAGCCTGTGTCAATCTCTCAGTGTCTTACACTTAGTAGGTGCTCAATAAATAAATGAGGGCATAATTTGTTGAATGGATGAAGTCTCAAGGCCACTACTAGACCTTGTTGTAAGATCTGAAGGCAGGATTGAAAACCCAGGTTGCACAGGCTGCCAGTAGGAAGTCAGGAGCCTGGGTGGTGCTGAATTTCATGAGGGAATGATGGTAGCGACTCACAAGAGGCCCTGTAGGTGCTGGCGCTCTCTGCTTTCTGTGCATAACTCACTCAGTGCCCTTCTCAGCTCACGAGGTTGGCACCCTCATTACCCCCATATTATGGATGAGGCACAGGGAGGTTGATGAGTTTGCTGAGGGCCGCAGAGCCACCCTGGCCTCCACGTCTGACTGCAAAGCCAGGGTGGGAGTGGGGTGGGGACTTTACCCTCCAAGCCTTCCCCACTTTGGACTTTCTAGAATGCAGTTTCCCACTTGGCAGCCTATTTCCAAACATCTTAGACTCTCTTCCTGGCAAAATTCTTGTTGTGAAACATCTAGCGTTTTTTGTGGAGGTCGCTGTATTGTGGATAGTCTCACGTTTTACATTTGAGGCACCACTCAGTTTGGGGAGCACATGGCAGGAAGTCCTGCTCCCCAGAGAAGTACTTGGCAGCTTCCATTCTGGCTCCTGAGGCTTTTCAAAATGGGGTTATTGTCTTTTCTTGTTATCAAAAAGGGACAGTTAAGAAAGCTGTGAGGGTTATTGGAGGAAAGGAAGGCGTGGCGAACAGCCACACATTAGGATTAAAATGCCCCAAACAGTAGGAAGTCTAGGCACCCATCTATGGCAGCTTGTGGGATGTGTTCACCAACTGCTGTATGGGAATGAGATCAGAAAAACAAAGCACAGCAAAATGGAAGAAAAAACCCAACATTTCCTAGTATTCTTTATCTTCGTATAATTAAAATCTCTGAAAGTCAGATGGTAGAAACAAACACTATAATTGTAACAATCAGCCAGGTATTAACATTGAGCCTTGTACCTTGTAGCTAATACCTTGTAATAGCAGAGATGACCCAGTGCTGGACAGTCAGGATTGTGCAATTCCTTGGGTGCTTTCTCTGTGAAATGATGATGCAGACAGTGCAAGGGAGCCTGCGTGTGCCTCAGCGGGGCAGCTGACCCTGCCACAGAGCATTTCTGTGCTGTGGCGGAATTGATAACCACAGCTTATCTGATTATAGTTGGAAGCTCTGATGAGCAGTTGCAGGGTTTTTATTAATAAAAATGAAAACTGTTTACTACAGAGATGGCTATATGAAAGCTTTGCATATGGGACTGGGATGGGGCAGTGAGGAGTACGAATGATAGATGGCAGGAGAGAAAAACCTCTGAGCTGGGTCCTGAGACTTCTCCAGCTCCAAACAGGTTGAGTACTGAAATTTTTCTGGGGATTGGGAGAAAGTGGAAATGACCTGCTGAGTTCTGGAGAAATTCTTAAGGTGCAGACGTTTGCTTGTGGGTGTGTGCATGGATCACAGGAGATCCGCTCAGCGCATCAGACCAGATGCTGCCTGAAGCCAGAGCATCCTGACAGGAAGAGACTTGTTCCCAGCTGGAGGAGGTGACAAGGGACACCCACATTGGGAAATGCTTGCTCAGAGGCATCTTTAGTCTGTCCTTCCTCCCTACTTCCAGCGCTCGTCACTTTCCCAGATAGAGAGAGGCTCTTAAACCAGTGGTGACACCAGGGGTACCTGTGTAGCCGACCGACACCACAGGAATAGCATTGCTCCAGGTGGGGTCAAGCACAGCCTGCGAGTCCTTCACACTCAAAAAGGCCACTCAGGAGCCAGCGCAGAAACAGATGTAGAAGACTTTTGTTCCTGGCCTTCCCTTCCCTTGGTCACTGAGAGACTTACGCGTAGCTCCAGTGACATGGCCCCAAGTGCCTCATTAACAACATAATTTGTACACCACAAGTATAATGGAAGACTAAATTGTGGGTTATTCAATTAAAACATAACAAGAAAGAAGAGTGAGTGTGTGCACACATGCGTGAGAGCTGCAAAGAGATTTGTCCCACATTATTCAATCACCCTCCAAATAAGCCGAGCTAAAGACCAGTGCCACAGGTAGAGCTCTGCAGGGATGATTTATATCCACTGAGCAGTAAAGGTGATTATCTGTGAGACGATTTATTTACAGATGTGAGTAAGCAGCAACTTTTAATTCACAAAACTACACAATATTTATAAAACTTAAAAAGAAAATACCTGAAGTTGGACATGAATGAATGAAGGCGTCCATATTTTTTTTCCAGTTTTATTGAGCTATAATGGACATATAACATTGTATAAGTTTACAGTGTACAACATAATGATTTTATACATATATATGTATATCACAAAAAGCTTAGTTAAAATCCATCACCTCACAATTACAAAAATTGTTTTCCCTTGTGATGAGAACTTTTAAGATCTACTCTCTTAGCAACAGCATCAATCAAGATAAAAATACAGTATTAATAAAGCACCTGGAATTTCTCCCGTCTCTGATGAGGTTCTCTCACTAGTTGACAGGAATCAGCCAGGGAAGTGGCCGCATTGTAGTCACTTCCTATTGGCGATTTTCCCTGTATGTGCTGAAATGTGTTATGTTTTTAAGGAATCTCCCTGCCTCCAAATAGGAAATACATGTCAAGGCAAACAAAGAAACCAGACAGAGCTTCCTATCAGATTTGGGAGCAGGGGTCACCCATTAGGGAAGAAGGCAGGATCCAAATACAAGCATGAACAGCTTAAAGAAAACCCAGACAAACCCAAAAGATAAAAACTGTCAGCTTGTAAAAATTCCGAGTGTACCGGACAGAGGAAGAAACAGATGACGGGGGAGAGAGAGAGAGAGAGAGAGAGGAGNTTACCCCTATGTATACCCACCCCCACCAAACTTAAACACAAACACAAAAAGCCAACTGTAGTCCTGACATCAGCGTGTTGGTAGAAGTCACTGGATCCATCTGGGAAGAGAAGCAGTAAACTCATGATGAGAGTGGTGTTTGTGTGATGACTGCTCAATGCCTGGCATTCTCCCAGGCGCCCTGCATCGCTTCTCATCTTTGAAGCAGCTGGAAGAGGTTGCTGACCCCCACCCCACTGTAGACATGCTGAGGCCCAGGGAGGTGACAGCCCTGCCCAGTGCTGTTTGCTCTAAGTGGGGAGCTGGGAGTCCAGTCTTGATTTGACCTCATTCCTCTGACTTCCGAGCCTGCACTTTTTCTAGAGAGGCAGTGCAGCTGTCCTGTGTGGAGCCTTTGATTCCCTTTCCTAAGACAGTAGGTCTCCATTCCTGTGTTTGGAGACCCGCTGCAGAGATCACTGAGTGTCCCGCCCTGTGCCCGAGTGGTCTGGCAGAGGGACCCCCGCCTCCATCCCTCCTTGCCAAGTGCCATCTGCCCCAGGTGTCCACATTGGCTTGTCCTCACACAGTGTCCCGGGATCAGTGAGAGAACCTCGGGTCTTGCAGTGGTATATGGTGGTTGCCATATACCCTGGCATTAAATGATCACCCACTTTGAAGTGTGAGGGGTGTTCTGGACACTTCTTGTTAGGAAAATCTGGCTTGAACTAGATTCGTCATAGGTTTTGTTTCCCCTGTCTTCTAGCACAGACAGGAATTTTCCTGTAGGTCTGGAAGTCTGCCCCAGCAGCTTGCCAGTGGATAGCACTGCAGACCTTCCATGGCTGGACCAGCCTCTTGGGGTGACCGAGAGGGATGCATGGTCAGTGACTGCACTGAGGGACTCTGATATCGTAGCTGCTCCTGTGCCTTCCTCCCCGCCTCCTGGTCGTCACGGAAAACATCAGGCCTTTGGAGGCAGCAGGCCCCACTTACATCTCCTTCCCACTCATCTTACATCCCAGGGAAATGAGAAGTTCTTATCATGGTTCACAGCAGAAAAACACGGGGCCCTAGGGTTTGTAGGGTTTGGTTACAGAGAAATGTGATGCTTTTTGGACGAGCTTGATGTCCATTTTATTTTTATTTATTTTAAATATTAGTGTGTGTTCTGGTTCGCTTATATGAGTAGGTACATTTTGAGGTTGATAAGTTGTAAAGAAAAAAAACCTAAATATCTTTTGGCCCCTGAGAGAGGGAAGAGTGAAGGATCCTGGGTAGAAGGAGGGGGTTCATGTCCCCCTAGTTGGGGGTGGGTATCAAGGTCATTGCATACACACTTACACACACAGACACACAGACACACACACACACACCTCTCTTCTGTCCAGCGACCTCGTATGAACTCACTTAGGCACATGCTGCAGCACTTAGCACAAATCTCCCTTGCTGTGCTCAGCTCTGTGGAGCTCAGGTGCCTAAGTTGCCAGGAGAATCCAAGACTTTCATTGTCACAGTTGTGACTCTCTTCCTCATTCCTCCAACATCAGTGGTCACTGTTGGATGATGCCCTATGCTGGGACAGTAGGCTCTGAGCATGGGGTGGGGGTTGGAGTGGGAGAAGGATAGCCTCCCTAGGCAGAGGCCATGGCCAGCCCACCCGCAGGAGCCTCTGCCTGTGGGATCTGAGGTTCAAATAGCATTCCTCGGCAGGCCCCCTTCCCCCATATGACCATGGCCTGCCCAGCCCAGTCCAGCCTCGGTTCTGGCCCTTCGGCCTTCTTCCCTCTCCCCGGTGGGGATGGGCTTGATGACCCCAGATTGCCTGCCGAGGTATCAACTCTAGATACCAAGGAGGAACTGCCCAGTGCTTGCCTTGGAATTGTTGGGTCTTGGCAACACCACTAGGGCAGTCACAGACTCCCTGCCTTATAGTAAAGCCCTTTGATTTGGGGGGTGCTCACTTCACTTCAGACTGAATTTTCTGCTGCCCACTCACTAGTTGTACACGTTTTCCCATCCCAAGGAGAAATTCCAGCCCACGTATCCCGAGCCTGAAACCAGGAAGCCTGTGTCAATCTCTCAGTGTCTTACACTTAGTAGGTGCTCAATAAATAAATGAGGGCATAATTTGTTGAATGGATGAAGTCTCAAGGCCACTACTAGACCTTGTTGTAAGATCTGAAGACAGGATTGAAAACCCAGGTTGCACAGGCTGCCAGTAGGAAGTCAGGAGCCTGGGTGGTGCTGAATTTCATGAGGGAATGATGGTAGCGACTCACAAGAGGCCCTGTAGGTGCTGGCGCTCTCTGCTTTCTGTGCATAACTCACTCAGTGCCCTTCTCAGCTCACGAGGTTGGCACCCTCATTACCCCCATATTATGGATGAGGCACAGGGAGGTTGATGAGTTTGCTGAGGGCCGCAGAGCCACCCTGGCCTCCACGTCTGACTGCAAAGCCAGGGTGGGAGTGGGGTGGGGACTTTACCCTCCAAGCCTTCCCCACTTTGGACTTTCTAGAATGCAGTTTCCCACTTGGCAGCCTATTTCCAAACATCTTAGACTCTCTTCCTGGCAAAATTCTTGTTGTGAAACATCTAGCGTTTTTTGTGGAGGTCGCTGTATTGTGGATAGTCTCACGTTTTACATTTGAGGCACCACTCAGTTTGGGGAGCACATGGCAGGAAGTCCTGCTCCCCAGAGAAGTACTTGGCAGCTTCCATTCTGGCTCCTGAGGCTTTTCAAAATGGGGTTATTGTCTTTTCTTGTTATCAAAAAGGGACAGTTAAGAAAGCTGTGAGGGTTATTGGAGGAAAGGAAGGCGTGGCGAACAGCCACACATTAGGATTAAAATGCCCCAAACAGTAGGAAGTCTAGGCACCCATCTATGGCAGCTTGTGGGATGTGTTCACCAACTGCTGTATGGGAATGAGATCAGAAAAACAAAGCACAGCAAAATGGAAGAAAAAACCCGACATTTCCTAGTATTCTTTATCTTCGTATAATTAAAATCTCTGAAAGTCAGATGGTAGAAACAAACACTATAATTGTAACAATCAGCCAGGTATTAACATTGAGCCTTGTACCTTGTAGCTAATACCTTGTAATAGCAGAGATGACCCAGTGCTGGACAGTCAGGATTGTGCAATTCCTTGGGTGCTTTCTCTGTGAAATGATGATGCAGACAGTGCAAGGGAGCCTGCGTGTGCCTCAGCGGGGCAGCTGACCCTGCCACAGAGCATTTCTGTGCTG
>NW_017731756.1:906628-911226 GCF_001890085.2 Hipposideros armiger | reverse complement strand
ACCACTGTCCCCATCCTGAGGAAAACCTTGTTCCTAGGCCCCTTTTTATAAAAACCAAAAGTGCAGGGAGAGAAGACGTGAGCTGGGCTCTCCTTGGCTTATTTCTTCCTGCAGCTGGATCACAATTTCTTTCACTTTTTACTCAATTTTTTTGCCACCATTTATTGAATGTTTAGATACGCCTGACACTAGCCTGAGTATTAGTGAATCTAACTCTGTCTCTCTTCATTTCACCCACGTCAAATATCTGACCAGTGAGCGTGCAGAAGCAGGAGAGGTAGAGCCGAGAAAGGGCAGGCGCTTGTCTTCCCAGAGTATCTGCTAGCGAGCAAGGCGTGTTGACCTGAAATGGAAAAGCCGCAGGAAGCCAGGAATGAGCTGCTCCACAAAAGCCTAGCCCCATCCCCGAAGATCTTGCTCCCTTGCTTGTGTGGTAGTGTAGACTTCTCTGAATTTTAGGTACTTTCTTCAGAGACACTTAACCCCTCTCATGGGGAACCTAAATAGATGTGCAGAGAAAACTTAAGACAATAGGATCAAAAATGTAGAGTAAAACATTTAGCATTTGGTTGTTTGGAATAAGAGTTTGAAAAAAATTGACCAGACTATATGTCTTGTCCCCTTCTCTGAAATCAACTGAAGAGTGTGCTACCAGGCTACACAAAAGCAGCAGGAAGAGGGTTCTCTGGACACCATCAAACTTGATTTTAAGCTGGTATCCAAATCCTAACTGTGGCATCCCAGCCAGGACTCCCCCCAGGGTGGGGCCCTGAGTGGTGCATGATGAGGCTGTATTGGGACTTTCGTGACAAGTTCTCCCCCACTGGTGACTCACTGCTGGTTTGCACGGCAAATTCTGTGTGACCTCACTGGGCTTCTGAAACCCAAAATGAAGTTTACCCTCCTTAAAATGTGCAAGTCTGAATGGATATATTTATCCTATAACTGGATTGTTGAAAATGGCTAGAATCATCCAAAAGAAGAGCTGAAATTCTAATCACTACCCACATGCGTTCTCAGCTCCAATTCTCTTTCTCACATGTTCTTTCAGGATGCTGATTGATATTTTTCAAATTGTGGGGCCTTTGGATACATCTGATGTGGACGAGTGCTGACTGGCTGAATGACCTTGTGCTGTCCTGATGCAAGCCTGGTGTCATGGCCAGAGCCTCCTGTCACCCACCAGCCAGGACAGCCCCACCTGTCTCATGTCTCAGGCCAGCTATCTGGACTAGCACAGGTAGCTAGCTGTCCCTGGTCTGAGGGGTAAAACTTACCTGAAGCTCAAATCCCTGGGGCCTCCCCTGCTGATTGTCTACTAGTCTTTTTCCTAGTAAGCAGCTGCTTGCTTTTCCACACTAAATCTCTAGCAGTTGCTGAACCATGAACCGCTTCTTGAAGCTGGTGGCTCCACGTCCTATAATGAACACCACCTCTGAAAAGCAAGAGCTTCTGAAGAATGAAGCCCAGAAGAAATGGAACAAAATGTGGATTGTGCCCAGACTCACCAGAGGTCCTGCTGGCACAGTCAAGCTTTCTTGCACCTGTGTTAGGTGGTGTGGGGGCGCCTGGAGGCCCTACAGGCCTGCCCACCTCAGGAGCCTGGTAGGTGGCTTTTTGTTTGTTTTCTTTTAGTGACAATGTCTATTTGGCTGGAAAGGAGCTTTTTTTTCCTTGAAAAAATCCTGCCTTAAGTGAAAAAATAGCACCCACCCTTAGACCCAAAGACTCTGCTGACCCCTTGTTGTGGATATGTGGTTGGGGGACCTCATGCAGTTACAAAACTCACTGGGGAAGATGAATGAAGATCACGAACTCAGTATAAAGAACTCTAAATGCTGTGGCGCATGGCATGCTTTCTCAGGTTTTGTGTTCAGGGTTTGGGGACTTGCTTTCTTCCACTGGCAAATGCTCTTTAATGTCCCCTAAGTCAGGACATACATACCTTCAGAGTGAAGAAATCGCTAAGCGCCCATTTGTTCACTATTAAGCTTCTGGAAAAAATTAAAAGAGTGAAAAGAAAATGATTACTTTTAAAAAATTGGCTTTAATTTTACCAGTGGCATAGAGACCAATACAGTGTCCAAGAGAAGTTGTTCACTGAGTATTTAGGATTGAAGGATTATTAGTTCTTGGTGGCTTCCTGCATGACTTAGGACAAATTTTAAAATATCCTATATGAGAGATGGAGTCAT
The DNA here is from genome assembly GCF_001890085.2 of Hipposideros armiger. Lineage (NCBI taxonomy): Eukaryota > Metazoa > Chordata > Mammalia > Chiroptera > Hipposideridae > Hipposideros > Hipposideros armiger. The sequence goes on along the minus strand of NW_017731756.1, from coordinate 909,031 downwards.
TACCCTTTAACTAGCAAGATCACATAGAGGCCTGTGCTGAAGATTATTCCATGCTTGTTTTTACTCACTGCCAATTGTTGGCCTAGGGAAGGCCAGGCACATGTGTCCCTGTAGACAGCCTGGGCAGGTGGGCCTGGGACTCTTGAGGTAGAGGCTTTCCTTGGCCTGTCTGGGAGGAGTGTGTCTCTTGGGCAACCAGGTGTTATCAATGAAGGAAAGTCTTGAACCACAGATGAGGAGGAGCAAGATCATAAAGGGGACATATGCATCCATGTTTACCCCCAAGAGGGGCATAGGTGGATGAAAGAAAGGTAGAAACAGAGAGCCCACAGGATATGCCATTAGAGGAATAGGTCAGTGCAGCCCCAGTCATTCAGCATGTGCTCAGTGCATGCACACAAGGTGCCAGGTATTATGCATGTGCTGGGTGTTTGGTGGTGAGGCAGGCACAGCTCCCCTGGAGCTGATAGTTTCATAACGATGACAAACATTCAGCACAGACATTCAACACATGCAACCGCTGAAAGGGATGCATAGCTGTTATGTTGCAGAGTAAGATACCACATTTAGAGTCTTAGATTTCTTCCCTTTCATGTGGTGACAGGGGAATGTGGGTTGTGACTTAAATCCAGAAAGTACTGCTCAAGACAAGACTCAACCTAAATACCTGTTGCTTACAGATGAGTTGTGTGATGTGATATGAAAAGGGTAGCCTACTAATTAAAAATCTGGGTTCTGGAGTGGTGGGGCTGGGGCTGGGTCTCACTGGCTACATGATTTTCACCATGGAAATGGGAATAGTGATAGTGATGGCATATACAATACTGAACATAGCACTTGCTTTATGGTGTCAGTAACTATTACTTTCTATTTATTATTATTATTATTATTATCATTATTGATATTATTATTGTCTTTGTTGTTATGTTGAGTAAAATGGCTGTGGCACTGTACCAAAAGTAATCTTTTAGATTTAGAAATCGTCTAGGACCTTGATTTATGAGAAAGTTGAAAATTCACCATTCCTGGGAAAAACATTGCAGATTTGAGGTGTGAAGTTTATAGTCCTAAGCATATTATAATAATGGGTATATTGTGTATAAAAAGCTATTTCTAGCAATTCTACTTCGAGTGTGTGCCCAAAAGGATTGAAAACAGGTGGTCAAACAAGTACTTGTTCAGTCATGTTTATAATAGCAGTAATCACCACAGTTAAACAGTGGAAACAACCCAAGTGTCCATCAATGGATGAATAGATAAACAAATCTGGAATATGCATACAATGGACTATTCTTCAGCCATAAAGAAATGAGGTACTGATACATGCTACAACTTGGATGAACCTTGAAAACATTAGGCTCGAGAAAAGCCAGCCGCAAAAGATCTCATTATATGATTCCATTTATATGAAATGTCCAGAATAGATAGGTCCATGGAAATAGAAGGCAGATTGGTGGTTTCTAGGGGATGGGGATAGTGGGAATGGAGAATAATTGCTTAATGGGTATGTGGTTTTATTTTGGCATTATGAAAATGTTTTGGAACTAGATAGAGGTAGTTGTACAACATTGTGAATACAGTAAATGCCACTAAATTGTTCACTTAAAACGTTAATTTTATGTTACATGAATTTCATTTCAATAAAATAGCTAGTTCTAAGGACCACTTACATTATAATATTTTTGGATTACCATGATACCTTTTTTATATGACTTCCACCTTTACCAATAATGCAATATTGCCCTCTTTGAACATTCCATAATTTAAAAAAAATGTGTTTTATGCTTGTCTGCTTTATTCCACCAATAACAAGGAGTCTGACTTCAGTGTTTCATGAAGCTTTGAATAATCATCATACATGTGTTTAACATTCTTTGCTGCAATGTGGTGAGACCACAGGGGCTGCCCAATGAGATATTCACCCTACCCTTTCTTTTGATCTAAAGAAGTCAGACAGAGTTGGGGCATCCCAGGGGAAATCAGATGACCAGACTTTGCTTTACATGTTTGTGATAATATTGGTAAATTACTCAGAACCGTGCCTGGCTGTTAGAGGCAGCTCCCTGAGTGCTTGTTAATATGATCTGAGGAGGGTCTTGGGACCCTCCATTCAGTTCAACAGACATGGGAGGTCTTCTGTGGGCTGGGGACTGTAAGGAACTGAATCCATGAAGAAATCAATGGCGCCTGCCCTCTCAGCCTTTCAGTCTCCATGGGCCAGGGGCAGCAAGTTTACTCACTGGTTTGGGGTGTTATTTGTTTATTTCAGGGTTGTAGTTTGTTCAAAATTATCAAGATGACCAGAAATATATATATATATATATATAAAGATTTTAATTGGGGAATTGGGGGGATGGGAACAATGCTGGGGAATTGGGGGAAGGGGAACAGACAAGTTGCTGT
>NW_017731756.1:889470-906396 GCF_001890085.2 Hipposideros armiger | reverse complement strand
CATCGTGCCACTCGGCCGGCCCAAGGTGACCAGAAATCTTAATGATAAAGTGTGTAAGTCAGTTGATAAGCACTCAAAGTGTAACCTCCTTCTACCCGACACCCATCCTTTCTTCTGTCTGTGGGATAGTTGCTGCTTCCAAGTTCAGGGATTAACCAAGGTTATCTGGACACTTGATTAGCTGAGGCTTTTGTTTTAAGAAGTCCATTCTTCATTTTACTTTTTGCTGGCTGGCTTCTCCTTCCTCTCCAATGTAGCCGCCTTCCCTGCTTCCCTTTTAACGATAGTTTATGGAGTGAGGCCTCAGTCAGAGGGGTCTGAAGGGTTCAGGGAGAACTGGTAATAGGAGCAAGGCTTTTCCCTTCAAGGTCAGTTGGTTTTTCAAGTCCACTCTCTGTTTATGGAGAGTAAAATTCATTTAATCTGACTTTCTTTGGCTGCAGTTATGAAATGGATTTATAACCCATGTCAGTTACAGCTGGGTGTGGGAAGACAAAACATACTCCCATTTGAGCCTGGTGGCTGGGCCCAGTGTTTTCATCCCACAGAGGATTTCATGGTTGGGTTGTCAGAAGGGAACTCAACTGTTTATTCTGGTGGCATTTGCTCTCCCCAGGCAGAATGATTCTGACCTGGAGATGGTTGAGGCCATCCTTTGGTTGAACCTGCCAAGGATTAGCGTTAGGCAGCCCTTTGTTTCCCAGGATCAGTGTCTGACTCTATGGGAGCAGGCATTCAACTGAATACCAGAATAAACAAAAATAAATATTCTCCCACATTCCCAAATGTGCAAATATGAGGTCAGACAATTAAGTTCGCGAACTCATCCTAGAAAAAGTGCTACTCATTGCTAAATATCACTAAGGTCACCTTTGAAGCATTTCCTTTGGGAAGCTATGCACGGACTCTAGTACATAGTCCACCCTTCAAAGCAATTTTGGAACTCTTTTTCTGGAATGGCCATCAGAGCCATCATTATATTACCCTTGATGTCCTGAATGTCTTCAAAATGTCTTCCTTTAAATATTTCCTTTACCTCTGGGTAAAGAAAGAAGTCATTGGGGGCCTTATCAGGTGAGTGGGGAGGGTATTCCAATACAGCTATTTGTTTACTGGCTCAAAACTCCCTCACAGACAGTGCCCTGTGAGCTGGTACATTGTCATGATACAAGAGCCATGAATTGTTGGCAAAAAGGTCAGGTTGTCTGACTTTTTCATGCAGCCTTTTCAGCACTTCCAAACAGTAAACCTGGTTAACTGTTTGTCCAGTTGGTACAAATTCATAATGAATAATCTCTGTGATATCAAAAAAAGGTTAGCAACATCATTGCAACAAGTTCGTGAACTTACTTGTGAGAGCTCGTATGCATGTTCTTAGAGATGGTAAAACTTTGGTATCTTAGAAGAATAAAAACTCATTTGCCCTAGAAAAGGGTCATGGTTAGGCCAATCTGGGATTAGATCTTTGGGATATGAATGGCATCAATAAGCACAGCAGCTATTATTGGGGCAAGCCCAGTGACAATGGCCGGAAAATGACTCTAACAGGGCCCAGATCTGTCTGAAGAATGAAAATGCTCTCCAGGACCCAGAGAGGGCTTGAAACCTTCATCTAGTCATTGCTAAGTGGGACTTGATCAAGCCACTTAGGGCTTTATTTTACAGAAATTATCCATTTCTGTAAAATGGATGCAGTAACTGAAGAAAACTCATATTTCATGTGTATATTGTGAAACTAAATGATACAATTACTATCATTATGTCATGAGTGCTTTGAGCTAAGATGCTGGACAGATCAGGACTGTTACCAGGCAAATAGTCCAAGTCAGATAGAGAATATCTTAAAAAAAAACCAACTCTACTTCATTCCAGCATGGTTGCCAGCTGCCTCTTGTTTTGCATGTAGAGAAGTCAGTTTTGATTTATTTACATATATCCTACCTTGTTCCTGAAAGGATTAAAGGTGTCTTTCTTTAAAAAATTTATTATTATTATTATTATTATTATTATTATTATTATTATTTTTAGCTGAGCCATCCTGCCACCTGTTGGCAGCTCAGCAGCAGCTCAGCTCAGGCCGGGAATCAAACCAGTGACCCTGTTGCTCAGAGCACACATTCTTGAGCGAGCTCTTAACCAATTGAGCCACTCAGCAGGCCCAAAAGGTGTCTTATAGAAAAAATATAGTTAAGCAAGATAAAATCATCTAAACTGACGCAGAAAAAAAGTGAAATGAAGAGAGTAGAGATCAAGTATGAGACAGTTGGCCAACAGTCTTTCATTGAGCGCCTGTGACATGCCAACCAACCATTGTGCTAGATGCTGGGGGTACACGTGAAGTCAGTGTCACATGGGCTGTCCCTCATGTGCTTAGAACTCACAGGACGTGAGTAGGGGCATGGGAGGACAGTGTGTCTTTATTATTTAGTTAGAAACGGATGCAAGAATTTTAGCTGCATTGGTGCCAGGTGTGTCCCCTATTTTGGATTTTTCACACTAGCCTCTTCCTCCATTTGTGCAGTAACCTAAATATGATTCTGACATCAGTCTTACTGAGGTTTGCAGATAATGGCTGGATTGGATTTTGAATTGATTCTTTTCCTAGTGTCATTTAATTTGAGGTTCTTTATGTGACCCACAACTCGGTTATGGAAATCACCTTCATGCTCTCAATTCCTACGACCGTGTAATTTCATAAGATTTAGTATCTTCTGTGAAGAGTCCTACTTCTGTGAGGGCATTTAGCAGCTGCCTGCACCTCCAAGCAGTCCACGGAATACCAAGTAACAGGCACTGATTCAGTTGAAAGTACCTCTCTGAGACTTGCTGTGCTGCACCGTCGTTATTTATAATATTACCTGTGCTGCCCTGCACGTGCTCAGAATTCACTGGATCAAATAGACAGTGCTTGGGTTGGAACTCCATCTCTCCCACTCAAGGCACCATCCCATTCATGACGAACCCCAGATGTATCATGTGACAACAGGATCATTGACCCCAAGCATAGCGGCGGATGGATGCATAGGCTTGGGGAAATGATTACTTGGAAAATTACATTCTTCTGCCTGGCGGTCTTACATCTTGAAAGTGGTGAAACAGTGGCCAGGTAACTTAAGACTCTTTCCTCATGAAAATGAATTATCAAGGTATTTTTTTTTTTGCTTGCAGCCACTGCAGTAATTCACTGGCCCTATTTTGTCTGCGTTCATGGTAGCAGATGTTTCCTCAAGTCGGCGGTGGACACTGTTTGAGCAGGGCCGCTGCTTCCGCTGCCCTGGCATGCAAGCAGAACAGGCTGGAACCCATGGCAGGCATGGCCCATGGAGCTTCGGGCTGGGGCCTGTCAATTAGTCTGAGGGAACAGGGCTTTTCTTTTTCTACCTTGGAGTTCAGTGCTCTGCCCAACTAAAATAGATAGAATAAACCCAATGAACAAAGGCTGACAAATGAGGCACATAGACTTGACAGTGGGGATGGCTGACCACGTGATTACAGGAATGTGAGGCACTGTCAGTCAGCCAGCGCCGCAATAATGCTGCGGAACAACCCACCCGCAAGAGTGCATGGCACACAACAGTGAGCATTTATTGCTCACTTGCACTTGTGAATTTTGGCTGACGTATCCTTGTCTTGGCTTCAAGCTATGGTTGGGATCAGATCTACTGCATTTGACTTCTGCCTCCTTTGGACAAGCAGCCTCCTGAAAAATGTTCTCATGATGGAAGGCAAGATGGCAAGAAAGCAAGCCCATCTATGCCTGACTCAGATACTTTTCAAGCCTTTGCCTGTATCTCATCCACCAGTATCCCATTGGCCAATGCAAGTTGCATGGCTCAGCCCAAAGTCAAGGAGTGGGGAAGCGTACCTCACAGAAGTGGAGGGGGAAGGAGTATTTGCTGAGGAGTAATCTGCCCAGGCACTGTGTGAATATGTACTTTCAGCAGTGAAGAAAAAACCAGTAATTTTTGGTTTGTAGGCTTCTTCATCCCAAAGTTGGTGGACATGTTCTTGACTTTGAGGTGATTTTTCTGCCTGGATGTGAAGCATGAAAGAAAGTAAGGGGTCTTGGAGCTGATTTGGCCATTCATTTGATGACCAATACATGTATTGCCTACAAAATCATCCATGTGGCCTTGAGAGGCAGACTAAGAACTGTAGTCCAGATTCCACACGTGCATTTTGGGAAGAGGCTTAGATGTTCTATGCTAATCAGCTTGCTGAGAGATTTGTTCACTTCTGAAGGAGGTGACTTAACTCCAACCCTTTCTACCACCTTCATTGCTTGTTTAAAGCTAACAACCATGAGAAGAGTTCAGTGACCAATGAAGGGTTCGTGAAGATGTGAAAACAGTGACAGTTGGGCTAAACCTGCAGCTATAGGATCTTGTAGGAAGTGGCATCACCCAAGTGGAGGCTCCCATCGCTCTCCTTGTCCTGCCTTTGGGGTCTTTCTCCATCTTGTGATGCTGGTGAGACCCCTGCGGCTTTAGCTGGGGAAATTGCCGTAACTCCCTTTCTCTTCACTGACATTCTGAAGGTCCAGGGGTAGAGTAGGCAACACACAGTTGCCTACTTGGTGGGATTGAAAGGAAATAGGAGGCATTCCTTCCTCACCCCTCACCTTTTCCCAGAAATGTCCTTACCACCATTTCCTTTTGGAATTCTACCATGGGAATTTCCCACTTTCGCAGCTCTTGTCAGCTAGTTTTTCCTTTGAAACTCAGTGCCTTTGGGAGCAGTGATGCTAAACCATTACAGATGTTGACCTGGTTGCCAACTGTTTGGTTCCTCAGATTGATCCCAAGCTAAGAGAGCTTAGAGCCTGGCTCGGTGAGAAGGGGACAGGGGAGTTGCTTTGAGGGGAAGGGTTAGTGTGGGATACCGGCAGGACCTGCCCTGTAGTGAGGATTAGGGTGTGGACCCTTCGTGGCCACTGGGCAACTAGAGAGTGAGAGGCAGCTAGGAAATGGGGGGGGGGCACCAAAAACAACAGTTAGTGAGGTCATGGCTTCTTTTGGGCTACGCTGCTGTGGGGTGGGGAGTGGCAGAGATTTGGGATTTCAGAATACTAAACAGACAACCTCTTTTCTTCTTTTTCTTTTTATACCAGAATACAACATAGTTCTTTTTTTCTGTGCTTCTCAGGGGCTCCTTCTTTCTTGCTGCAATGCTCAGAATCATAAACAGCTTGGACATCTACAATTAACTTTAATGATCTGCACCAGTGAAGGGAATCAAAGCCGCATGAAGCACAAAAAAAACTGGGCGCTGAGAATTCAGCATAAAACCCTAGCATGTTGTCACTGGAAGGGAACCCAGAGGCGTCTCAGTGTCACCCCCTCCTTTTACATCCGAGGAAACTGAGGCCCAGACAGGGCGGAAGACTTGCCTGGTGTCCCACACCAGGCAGCAGCCTTCCCGCCTGCCACTGCTCCGTGTCCCACTGCTGTGCATTCTCTGCTGGGGAGGGTCATCAGGGACCCAGCCTGGTGGCTAGTCAGCAGTGGGGGAGGGGAAGCAACAGGGACTCACTTCCTGGGTGATTGTGGACCAGATTGGGGCCTGACTGGGGTGATAATCCGATACTATCCCCAGCAGGAAAGAAATGCAGGGATCCAATTTCCCAATCCTTGAAAACATTAAGGCATTTCTGAGCTCAAAAACTTCACACCAAGAGACAGTGTGGGTGATTAAACAACTTTTCTGCTATTTAGCACCAAAAGGTGAGCGTCTGTATGATATATCTGGATGCGCTAAAATGAGGTTCACCCCAAATGGGTCCATGACTTAAGAATGTTGTGTATTTCATTTAAACAAGGACCCCATTTCTCTCTCCATTTATTGAGCACCTACTGTGTGGTCAGCTCTCCTCTGTCCATTACACATATACTGTATATAATAATAAGCCTTTGGAAGCAGATATATTATGCTCATTGCAAATGTGGAAACTGAAGTGCTGGGCCATTAGGAAATCACATGGGATCGCCTATGTAGAAATGCTGATGCAGATTCAAACACCCGATCTGCGATCTGTGCAACCACAGAGCCTCAGGGGCCTGACTCCTGCCACACTGTCCCCAGAGAGGGAGGGGCTGGGGGATGGGCGGAGGAGGGAAAAGGTGAGAGGAGAAGGAGAGCACTGATTATTGAGAGACAGGAATGGGTAGAGCTGTCACCCCTGTGACAGATGGAGCTCCACCGTGCCACAGTCCTGGGCTGCCACTAATTGTTTGCTGGGACTAGGAAAGTGAGGAGAGTGAATGGCACTGCCCAGCTCTGCTGCTGTAACATTTCCAGGTCCCAGGTGCGAGTTCCCTCTGGTCCCCACGTCTTTGCGGGTCTGACTGTGGAACATGCATCTCTCATGGTTTGGCTGCAGCAGAGTGTGTGAGAAGGGATAATAGTGGGTATTCCGCTGCTGGGGAACCGAGGATGGGAGCCTTTATAATCATGCTCTAGGTCTGCTCATTGGAAAAGTGCTATGCTTAATTTGAACATAATGTGTTTTGAGTGAGCAGCTGCCAGATTTTCCACAGTTCTCGGCTTCTGGGTAGAACTAACACTTAATGATGGAGTGGCTGCAGACCTGCAAAGCAAACCTACAAGGTGATTCTGTGGAGATGAGCACACCAACCATTCTGGGGTGTGGAGGGCATGCAGACCATCCCGGGGACAGCCAACTATTCTGGGGTGGAGCACAGCGACCATGGTGGGGCACAGGGAGGGTGTGGGGAAGGGGAGCACATACCGCCCCTGGAGTGGGTAGAGCTGACATTTTCTGCCTCCAGGGGGCAGAACCTAGAGAGGGTGTGGGGGAAACTGGCAGGTGTAGGTGGAGAGGAGGAGCCTGGGAAGAGCCTTTGTCAAGCTGAATGGTGTTGCCAGGCCACTACAGAGAGCCACTGCTCAGGTCACAGGTGCTGCCTCCTGGTGCGGGCCAGAGGGAGTGCTGAAGGGACCTGAGCTGGCACCGCCCTGGCTGGAGCCCATCTCTAATTGTGCTGCAGCTCAGGGAGGGAAGGTGCTTTCTTTGCCTGTTTGTGTGGTTTTGGGTTGTTACCTTCCCAAGGGGCCAAGTTCTGATTGGTTTGAGTAGCAGCTGTTTTTATCTTATTTTATTGCCATGTGTGTTTATTGGGGTTAAATCTTCATGCTTCCTCTGCGCATTAATGAAGGGAGAGATACTCTGCGTATGTGTGTAGATTGGATTGCGTTATTTAGTCATGTTCATAGTCGATACAAGCTGTCTGCTTTTCTTAACCAAAAGAATCCACCCAAGGGAAGCAGTGACCTTGGGGTTTGCTGAGATGCCAAAACATGCATGTGGAGTAAGTGGTGGACTCAAGGAGTCTTCCTGCCCTGCTCCACAGCCCCGGTCAGGACGACATCAAGAAAGCCCTAGGTTCACCGAGACAGGGTTGCCCTGGCCTTCAGAGTCTCGGACTGCGGTGGGAGGTATGGGATGGCGTAGGAATGCCCCTTGGGCCAGAGCTTCTGCAAGGGATGGGATCTCTCAGCTGAATAGATAGTGTAAGGAGTTGGGTAACTCACTCTGGCGCCCATCTTTACAATGGAGAGGCATGTGCTTGGGTTAATTCCCATAAAGCAGGCTTGGCTGATCATTTTCTTTTGCTTTTCAACTTTATGTTTTTGTTTCATGATTTATTGGGTTGTCGGAAAAGTCATGACATACTTTTTTCTGGTTTTCGTTGCAAAAATGCATCATGACTTTTCCGACAACCCAATAGAAACCGGAAAGGCCAAAGGAGAAAGATGCAGAACTCCATCGAGACGCAGCAGGCCATTTCTGTGTCCTCTAGGCTCAGCGCCTGGGGGCGATGAGGGTGGGACTGGAGGCAGGACAAGTTGGAGGGGAGTCCTGACCTAGTAATGCAAGGAGCCCTGGCAGCTCCCTCAGGACTCAGGCGGGTCCACAAGGGGCCTGAGAGAAGGTGTGTGGAGACATGGTATGTCCCAGGTGATGATGTTGGGGCAGGTTTGTTGAGCTCATGGAGCCCCCGGTTCCTCATATGTGAGAAGGGGTAAGAGTAGCTGCTTTGCAGCAGTTGAATGAGGATTACATGGAACTGTGTTCGCAGACAGAAGGTAAGTCAAGGCTTGGCCCAGGGCTGGGTTCACGGGCGGCACCGTTGAAGACAGCAGGGTGATAAGTTCTGAAAGATATCTGGAAACACCTAGTTTTCAAAAGTGGCTGGCATATTCCACGGGAGATGCCTGGAGACTGTGACCCAGCTTTGCTGCCTGCCATTCGCTCCCGGCATGGCTGGCTTCCCACTTCAGAGCTGGGCACGCAGACTTCCCCCTTCGGCCCTCTGTTCAAGCTCACTGACTTGATGAAGCCTCCCTGGGCTGTCCCTGAGGGGAGTGGAGCCCCTCCTACAACCCCCGTCGCCCCATTGCTAGCCTCCTCCATATAGGCCTCCCCTCACTGGGTTGAACTCGAGTGTTTGAGTGTCTGTTCTACTCAGCACTGGGCACCCCGAGGGAGTGGGATCTGCACTGCCTAATGCAGAAATGCCGGATGAACCCAAGAACCATTCGTGTTATTCACAGAGGTTTCTAGGAGACACCAGTGAGGTGTGGGTTGCTCCTTAGGGTGCGATAGGGTATGTGGTAAAGGTAGAATGGGATGCATTTTGGCTTTTTTTCTAACAGTTGGGGCTGTGGGACAGCAGTTGCAAGGGAGGTCTGGTAGAGGAGCCAGCTCTGGGTGCCCTGCACTCTGTCTTTCAACACTCACAGGGACCCAGGAAGGAGGGGACATGAGATCCCTTTTGTACATTAACAACTGGAGAATTAGGGATGTTAAATAGCTGTGCCAAGTCCCAGAGATGTTAAGTGGTGGACTTGGGATTTGAACTTGGCTTCACCTGGCTCTAAAACTTGTGTTTGTTTTCTTAACCCCCTTGTGTAACTGCCTTACAGAGTCAGAAGCTTCTGTCTTTGGGAGGATGAGTCCAGACTGGGTGCTAAGCAGAAGGGACCTGGGCTAGAGGGCTCTAGTACATGGACAGGCAGTGGCAGTACATGTAAGGTGACCTCAGATCCCAATGCCAGAATTCTGTGTTTTGGACTTGCTCTCTCACCTACAATTCTGTGTAGAGGTGTTATTCTGTGAGTGCTTGAGCCTGATGTAGGAAAAACCGGTGAGGAGAGTGGCATTGGTGATGTCGCTTCCCAGGGACTTCTAGCCCCTCTTTAATGTTGACATGACAATTCCTTTGTCGCTCACTCACTGATCTTTTCATTCCCACTGCTAATGAAGGATCTTGGAAGAACATGACGCTGAGCCCACAGGTCTGGTAGGGGAGCCAGCTCTGGAGGAGAGCTGTGATGTGCCCCCCAGGAGTTTATTTTTGGAGGTCACATCATTTGGGTGTTTCTGGTTTTCTTAAGCACCTTCATTCTATTGATGACAGTGAATATTACTAATGGGCATTTTTCTTCTTAAAGCATTCAGGGACTGGTGGTGACCGACATTATAGAGTAAGTTGTAAGATGAACTAGGTGAAACCTTGTATGTAAACGCCCTGTGAAGCAGTAACAGGGTAGTTTTAGCTTGAAGAAGGGTGTAGAGTGGCATCTGTAAGTCTGCAGGAGACCGCTGCCAATTTTATGGGCAAAAGGGTGTTGTTGAAGCTTTGATTTCTTTCTGAAACTCAGGCAAGGCTGGACAGAGCCACTTAAATGTTGACCTCCAAGAGCAGCTCCACTGGTTAGGCACATCTCCAGTGTGTGTGTGTGTGTGTGTGTGTGTGTGTGTGTGTGAAAATGACCTGTGGCCCCGGGTAGGATGATACTCCTGAACAAATGGAGTTTAAAAGATCCACACTGGGCTTATCTGATTTCCTCATGACAGGGTTTGGGAAAGTAATGAAAGACATTCTGGTCTCACAGCATCAAAAGTGAATTCCATGTAGGAAACGGCTGCCTCTCCCAGGACATGCTGTCATATGCTGTGCAACAGGTGCTGTCACTCTGCAGCCAGGCCGCACCTGTCTTCTCATTGCCCGGAGAAAAAGCATGACACAGAAACAGCTCGTTATCCCACACCAACCGAGAAAGAACCCCTGGTGAGAGGAGGGGTTGCTGCTTTAAAGAGAACAGAAATCAAAGCCCAGCCCTAGCATTCCGGCTCAAGGAGCGTGCCACCCCGGCCACGTGCTGGGAGTGCCATCATTGTGGAGCTGAGCCATCTGAGAGCTCTGGAAGGGCTGCTGAAATATCAAATGTTAATAGCTGGATTAAGCCGGCCTTTCCAGAGCAGTGATACAGAATGTTTTGTCTTAATTAGACGTAAGGCATGGACTCTCCTGTGGCTTTGCTCTCAGCTTGGTGCCCTTTTGTTAGCATATGTGGAAGTGGCATGTTAGTGCATGCGGGAGGACCCAGACTTGCAGGATCCTTGAGTGCTTGGCGAAGGAGCACAGTGGGCTAGATGGTAAACCTTGTTCCATTCATGCCTCGGAGTGTGTGGGCGCGATGCCTGGAACCTGGTGTGTGTCTCCCTCAGTCCTTTCTGAGAGTTCTGTGGGACAAAGGATCCACTTGAGGCTTATGGAAGCTTGTTTTTGCATCTGGCAAGGACCCCTGGTCCAGTGTGAGGAAGCTGTTGCCTCTTAGATTCAGCATAGTGTGAGTCTGAGGATTAGAGAGGGTTTCTTCCTTCCTCACCCTGGCCCTCTGGGTTTCATATCTGATTGCGGAGACCAAGCCTGTGTGTGGCTAGGAGCCATGAGCTCTCCCTTCCTGCCCAGGCGTCTTTGTGTGCCTTCGCCCATGGTGTTCCTGTTTCTCTTTTCCTTCACGTAGGTTGTGGCCTTATTTGCCCAGATTTTCTCTTTCAACTCTGGGTTGTAAGGGTCTGTGGCCTGCAAGATAGTTTGCTAGAATAAGCTGTGATATTTAAGTAAGGTCTTGGTAAAAATATGACCTCATGTTTATGAATAAAAGTATGTTTTTGCCATTGAGAGGTGGACATCTAGCCGAGTCATTTACGGGCAGAAAGGAAAAGTAAGTGGTGATCTGGGCCCTGGAGCCCTGGTGCCTGTATTTGTGGATTTTCGAAGTACTGTATTTCCCCATGTATAAGACGCACCCTTTTTTGAAAAATTCGGGGTCTGAAAACTGGATGCGTCTTATACAGTGGTTGTAGATTTTTTACTTGCATTTCTCGCTTTTTCACGCTTGTTGTCTTTGCGCTCATTGTTTCGCACTTGTTACCGGTATACTAGGTTACGTTTTGCCACGTTCTGCCCAGAAATGGCTCAGAAAAGATTTTTGTACAGTGCTGAATTCAAGTTAAAAGTGATCCAGTTTGCAAAAGTGAATGGAAATAGTGCTGCTGAACATAAGTTTGGTCCTCCTCCAACTGAGAAAACAGTCCGAGACTGGCTATGGTTGGGAGTTTTGACAGTGATGAGGAGTTGTATGAATTTTATGATGAATAAAACTTGAGTTCAATAACTTTATGTAATACATTTTTTTTTCAAATTTCGGGCCCCAAAATTAGGGTGCGTCTATACATGGGAATGTTTTATACATGGGGAAATACGGTAAGTTTATCCTAGTATAGTAATACCTTGGTTTGCGAGCATAATTTGTTCCAGAAACAAACTACTTGTATTGCAAGACATCGCCTGTTTACCACAATAAAATGTATTAGAAATGTTTGCTTGTCTTACGAAACACTCGCAAACAAAGTTACTCGCAATTCAAGGTTTTACTTTATTTTATTTCACTTTCAGTTCTTAAAGTAAGGGCTAGGCAAAAGGATGAGACTGATTTTCAGGTCACTCTGAGGGAGGAAATGTGAGTAAAATAGATTTAGTTGTGATGACTAAAACGCGATTGGGGGATGTTTTCGATACTCCTGTAAAGAACGAGGGATGCTACTCTACCTGGCTGCATTGAACCATGGCCCTCATAGCAGTCAGGAGGATACATGAGAGACTGGAGTCCTGGTGATGAAGGGGATGGGCCTACGAGGTGTCCTGTGACAATCATCACTGTGGTGCACCATCTCACAGTCTTGCAGCAGTCCCGCCGGAGGTGATACGTTTTTATCATCCAAGTGGTACAGGTGAACTGACTAAAACCCAGAGAGAGTCAGTGGTTTGCTCAAGGGCAGGTAACCTCCAAGTGCCAGCCTGGAACTGGGATGCAGGCCCCTGGGGCCAAATAGCACCCAGGCTTTCTTACAGCTCAGCCCCTTTGTTGGCCCCCAGGGCAAGGGCACTGAATACAGGCTGGCTCATTGTAGTCCTGTGACCAAGAAATCCTCGATTAGAGCATGCAAGGAGGTCTACACACAAGTCCTTCATTCATAATTCTGAAACCCATAAAGCTGGAAATTGCCAAGTTATATCCCCCTATGTTTGACACAAACTCATTTGACCGAAATACTGGACTTGTGCTATCATGAGTCTGATAACAGTGACATACGTTTCCCTGCAGAAATGCATTGCATGGTAGGACCGACAGGGAGGACATGTGACACGGGGGAGGTTCGAGTCTACCCTTCCAAAGCCTGAACATTTCTCAGCTCCTAAGCCCATGTGTCCCGAGGGCAGCCCATGTGGTCTGCTTCTGAAAGCACAAGTGAGCAGTTTTCTGATCCCAAACCGATTCCTGTTGAGAGGACACTAGGAAATACTACATTGCTGCCTGACTTCGCCTGCATCCATGTTTGCTCTCTCCTGGTCTCTGTTACTTCCCAGTACACTCAGATCATGGCAGTGGCACGCACCTCATGGGCACACATCTCATGGGGGTTGTTGGAGATTAAAAAGGGGTGGTGATCACATGTCACAGAATTTTGCATTTTAAAAATGTCAACAAGCAGTTGGTTTCTGGTAGGTCCTGTGAATAGCCACTTGGCCTCTCCTGTGTGGGTGTACGGTGGTCCCCAAACTTGCGTGGTGATCACAATCGTACCCTGATTCCTCATGCCCTGGTAGAAAAGCTGTACCAGTGTCTACAGATTTTCTTGACTCCAAACCACAGCTCTGAGTAAAGGGGCACATTTTTTTGTACGCTTATCAAGAACATAAAAAAAATATTCTTTTGAAGTGCTCAGGCATATCAGGGCTGCCTAGGAGCTTCTGAGCCCACCAGGCCTGGGCACCACTCTCAGGTAGTTTCTACTTGGCCCTGCAGAGCCACTCTCCCCCTTGACCCTGTATGTGCCCTGGAGGGTGAGCTGTCTGGACCACGTCCCCAGCACATGGTTGAATTTGTCCAACAGGAAGCACGTGAAGAGGAGGAACCACGGAGCAGGATATTTACCTCCCGTTGCCTCCTTCCACAAAGGCCTCTGCTTGTGTTGCAGACCCCCTGCATGGGTGCTTTTCTTCAGTTCTGCAAACCTTTCTCTCCTTCCCCTCCAGGCTCAGGATGCTAAACACATCCCCTCTGTTGCTAGTTGTAGGATGCTATGCTGTCTGTGATACAATTTCCACATTCGGTAAATTTCCCTTTTATAGACTCTCCCCAGTTACCCAGTTGAGTATACCATCTCTCTTCCTCCAGGACCTGCCTGATAAAGCTACCAAACCAAAAGAATGGGTCACTTCTCAGGGTGGGCATTCGAGTGGCTCGTTGTCATAGGCTGGTTAAGTTGGCTAGTCTCAATATGTTCACCTCAGTCTCATGTCCCTAAGCTCTCTTGTTTGTCCCAAAAATGAGGTAACCAAGAAAACACTTTTATCAACCAATGGTCATTAGCGCCAATTCAATGCCAACAGGAATCCCCAACTTGGGGTGTGGTGAAGAAGGGAACTTTATTCAGTGCAAACAGCTCGATTGTGATAGAGCAGGGCCGTGAGAACAGCATGGCTGTGGAACAGCTCACTAGTGTTACAGCTCAATTATGAAGCAGCACAGTATGGCTGTGAGGTGGCCCTGGGGCGAGGCTTCTCTCTGGCTAGACAGCTCTGCTCTGCTCTGCTCCACCTGCTCTTGTCGTGTTCGCTGTTTCATTCCACTCTGTCCTGCACTGTCTGCTCCATTCTGCTCTGTTCTGCTCCAGTGAGATATCTTTGGTGTTTCAGCTCCAGCTGGGGAAACACAGTCTTTAGTGTTTGGTGGAAAGGGAAAGTGTGCTCCAGGAGCCAGAGGGGAGCTGACTTATATAGACAGAAGTCCCCACCCCTGGTCCCTGATTGGTCCGTCCTTATGTAAATGAGGACTACAAATCCTTGCAGTTTGGTTCAAAGGTATTGTCCTGATTGGCCAGATTGGAGCCTCTCTGACTGGTCAGTGAAGATTGGATGGGGAAAGTCTCAGTCCTATTAGTAGAAATAGGATTCTAGGAACTCCTTTGTAAGGGCTGGCTTAGATGGCAGAAGCACCACACAGGAAGGCAGTTCAGTGCAGGGGGCAGGCAGTTCAGGGCAGGCTTCTCCCTGAAGTGTGACTTGCATGAGAGGGCCCTGTCTAGACATGGCTGCTAGGCTCTGCTTTTAAATGTGAGCCACTTTAGCCACCAGGAGCCCTTCTTAGTAGGCATCTCCTTTTTCAGGGTCCACACTTTGACCTTGTACCTCCAAGAAGAACTTGGGAAACCTAGGCACCCTGCATTTGCAACCATTTGGAAAAGGCAAAGGATTCCAAATCCTGGGCCTCATAAGAAAAGGAAGTTAAAAATCAGGATGACTGTCATTAGCTGTGATTGCTTTTGTGTAAGCCCAGTTAGAGTTAGGGGAGGCTCGGCACCCAGTGAGGTTGCCTCAGTTCTCAATGTAATGAACACTCACAGGTATGCTTGTCTAAAAACCAGTTCACAAAGGAGGCATTTTAATGTGACTATGCCAGCTGTTCAGATTGGATGAAGCCAGAAAGGATGTTAGCCTGCAGAGATGTCATTAAAGAAATTGTTTCCTCCCTACGTTATTAGGCACCCCAGGTGACCACCCAGAACAGAATTTTCATCATGTTGGGCCTAACATCACCCCTCCCTCGCTTTCTTTTGAGGGTTGTTCTGCGTTTCATGACACCACACTGGGATATTTGCAGTGCAAAGCATTGTCATCAAAGGAGATTGATTGATTTTCACTCTTTGCAACCATTTTTTCTGCTTGCGTGATGGAATCCCGCCAGGAGCCTGGGAGATTGCTGTCCCTAATCCTTGCCTGTGGGACAGGGGCAAAGTGGTTGTCATAATGGAGGACACATGGGATGAAATGGCAGATGGCTGGAGAGCTACCACAGGATGACTGAAAGCACTTTCTTATGTAGTAGCTTCTGGAAATCTCTATACCCGTGTGGTGGAAAAACAGATGGGGGTGCTGTAAAGAAAGCGGTACCAGTGTCTACAGAGCAGAAGAGAATGCATCTTGACTCCAAACCATAGCTATGAATAAATTGACAGATTTATTTGTGGGCTTATCAAGGACCTAAAACAATCATTCTGGCTGGCAAATGAAAATGGCATTGTGTTGCTCACTCACATTCACTTGTCAACTGTTCTTGGAATGGGTGTTAAATTATAAGTGAGGAGCTGGCATTATAAAGCCGAACTGGGATTTTCCAAGCTGTCAAATGCAAGAAAATTATTAACTGTCTCTTCCTCCATGCTTCCTCTGTCCCCATAAAAAGAGCCCTTTCTCTGCCGTCACATGACTTGGACTGCATGCACTACATGCACTCAGTGTTGTGTTGAATGCCACATTATCACCAACTGGCTGGAGATGAGTCTTCTCATTATTTACTCCCAACTGGAGTCGGATTTCGAATTCTTTGCTTCTATACAAAAAAGCCTTAAAAAACAACCAATGCAGGTAGTTACTTGACTAAAAGTTGTATGTACTATGCTATAGAGAAATTGTTGTTTGCTTAATTTTTGGATTTTCTTAATGATGAATATCTCAGTTCAACAATAAATGAGTCTTGGAGGCCCCACCCTTACAAGGAGTTCCTGTGGCTAAACATTGGGCGCAGTGGAAATCTGTGTAAATATCTCAGTAAAGATGGTTATCACGATGTAGCACTGGGATGTTTGATCTTGCACTTAGATGGCTTTGTTTTAGGTTCTGAGGCACATGGGAAGCTGTGCTGATTTTCACCCCTTCTGTGACTCTCTTGTTCTGGGTGGCATAGGTGTTGTAGCTTCACGTTACAAAGTAGAACATGAGGAATGGCAGGGGCTTGATTCATGGGAATGCGTGCTGAGCGAGAATGTGAGGTTGTGACATTACACCTTGTTGTTGATTTTTTTTTTAGCCCCAAAATAAGTGCCAAAGATACCTTCAAAATTGGAAAATCAATTAACTTTTTCAGACCTTGGTTTCCTGATCTAGCACATTGTGTGGTTAAACTGAATGATGTCTCAGGTGTCTTTCAGCACTGCTTGTAATTCTTGGCTTCTAAGCCTTTGGGGCTCCTTGGTCTGGATCAGCGCTTCTAATCGTTAAGGTGCTAAGAGACTTCTGGGGGATCTTGTTAAGATGCAGATTCCGATTCTGAAGGTTTAGGGGGACACCTGGGAGTCAGCGTTAACCAAAGAAGCTTTCCTGTGATACCAATGCTGCAGGTCCTTGGACCACACTTAGTGCCATGGACGGAGATGGCTAAGGTTGCATGGTCCTGGGTGAGACAAATCCTTTCTTCATCTTCTTCAGATTTTCAAAGCTCATCACATTATTTCTTCTCTTTGGCAATAACAAGAAACAAGGAAGACAAAGTGAGAACTTCTGTTTCTGGCAATCCACTGAATTGCACCTAGGCGCACAACAAATATTGATTACATTAGTTGAGTGGGAGAAGAAATGAGTGTATTTAAGCATATTAAAATACTAATTTCATGCTTAAGTATATTTTCTCTGACTAAAATGTCTTTTCATCTAGCCAAAGCCTATCATTTTTCTAGATCATCTCAAGTCCTAACTCCTCCTAGAAGCCTTCTGA